>NC_079487.1:105523291-105826321 GCF_020520425.1 Spinacia oleracea
ACCAGTCACGCTACAAAGCCAGTGGGAAACCAAAGAAGTTGACATTCGAGATGCCCGGCGATTTCGAAGATCTAACCGATGATGAGGAGACCCACGAAGAAGAAGATGGGATAACACCTGATCCAGTGACGCAACGCCTGAACAGGATGGACGCATGCATGGCGAAGCACTACTCTCGTCTGATGAAGTTAATGACCAAACTACCAGGAGCACCTACACCAGTGGAGACAGAGCCAACCGACGGGTACGCAGCGTCACCATTTTGTGAGGCGATTGCCAGAGTAACGGTCCCACATACGCTTCGACTCCCCACCTGGATAACCCTGTACGACGGGACATCCGATCCTTACAGGCACGTCAACTTCTACAAGCAGCGCATGTGGCAGATCGGAATCCCATACGACCTGGTCGAACCTGTCATGTGCAAATCATTTGGAGGCACCCTCGACGGAGCAACTCTGGAATCGCTCATGAACGTCCCCCCCGGATCCATTTTTTGCCTTTCTGACCTCATCAACGCCTTCTATCAATAGTTCGCTAGCAATCGCCAGTTGGAAAAACAGACCAGTGACCTCTATCGGTTGGTCTAAGGATCAACCGAGTCGGTACGCGATTATTTTAACCGTTTTAATTGTGAAAATTAAGTATAAAAAACTGTGATGTCAGGACAGCCAACGAAGCATTCAAAAGAGGTCTCGTCCCCAACTTGGAGGTGTACCGGGAGATAACCAAATACCCCTGTGCAACCTTAGAAGAAGTCAGATCGAGAGCCACTTCCCAAATGCGATCGAAGACGACGAGATCACACGATCGGCAGCACAACGGTCGACAGGGGGCAGCAACGATAGGCGATCTGTCACCCCGAGGAACAACAACTGGCAACACCAACCGTATAACCGCCAAAACCAGGTACAAAATGTCAATCAGTACAATGATACTAATAATGTTTACAGGAATGAACGGGTCGAACATCCCAACATTTCCGAATACGGCTTCAACATCGACATCGGAGGCGTTGTGAACGCCCTTCAAAATACAGGTGGAGCAGTCAGGTGGCCCCGGAAGAACGACAGGCCAGATTCCATGAAAGACATGAGCAAATGGTGCGACTTCCATCGCGACAACGGCCACACAACCGAGGAGTGCATTTCCCTCAAAAAGGAGGTCGCATTTCTCCTTAAACGGGGGCACCTGAAGGAGCTGCTGAGCGACAAGGGAAGGGAGACATACAACAAGGAGAAGACCGCCCAACCCGACCCAGCGGCAAGCAGCGATCGACCAACGCCGCCTACGTTCGACAATGTGGTAAACGTTATTTCTGGTGGTTCAGATATTTGTGGACTAACCTCTTCTACAGCTAAAAAGATTAACAGGGGAGAATCTGGAGCCATCAAAGAGGGGCAAACCGAAGAAGAGGTCGCACTCAATAAATCCTTAGCAGCAATGACGATCACCTTCGACGACTCAGACTCAGTAAACGCACAACAGGAGCGCCACGATGGATTGGTAATATCACTCCAAAATAGGCAACTCCCTAATCAAAAGAATATTGATCGACAACTGCAGCTCGGCAAACGTATTGTTCTTGGATGCACTACAGGAAATGGGACTCGAAGAGAAAAACATCATCAGGAGATCGACAGTCTTAGTAGGATTCAGTACTGAACAGTCGGAGAAATATCATTGCCCACATATGCAGAAGGTGTCAACATCATGACCAAATTCAACGTAGTCGACTGCCCATCAGCATACAACGTCATATTAGGGAGACCATGGATCCACAAAATGAAAGCAGTACCATCCACAAACGACCAATCAATCAAATTCCCAACCAAATGGGGCGTCATGGAGATCAAGGGACAGTAAAGAGACGCAAAGAAGTGTTATGAAACCGCATTGAAACCATCAAAGTCCTCCATCTAGTAATTACAGCCTAGGCCGACCCCGGATGAGCCGAACGACCAACAGATCGATGAAATTGCATTAGACCCGACGAAACCAGATCAAGTCGTAAGGATCGGAGCGTCGCTGCCTGACAACATCAGAAGTCAAATAGTGTCGTTCCTAAGGGAAAACTTGGACTGCTTCGCCTGGTCACATGAAGACATGATGGGAATCATCCCGGACGTCATCACCCACAAGCTCAACGTCGACCCCAACTTTAAACCAGTAAAACAGAAACAACGAAAGTTCTCGCCAGAGAGGAATAAAATCATAGACGAAGAAGTTCAAAAGTTAATAGATTCGGGGAAAATCAGAGAAGTCAAATACCCGGATTGGTTAGCAAATGTCGTCGTAGTCACTAAAAAGAACGGCAAATGGAGAGTGTGCATCGACTTCACCGACATCAACAAGGCGTACCCTAAGGATCCGTTCCCACTGCCACACATAGACGCCATGGTCGACGCCACCGCTGGTCAAGAGCTACTCACCTTCATGGACGCCTATTCGGGATACAACCAAATACTTATGCACCCGGAGGATCAAGAAAAAACTTCTTTTGTAACGGACAGAGGAATTTATTGTTATAAAGTCATGCGTTTTGGTCTTAAAAATGCAATTGCGACGTATCAACGACTGGTCAATAAGATGTTCAAAGATCAACTCGGAGACACGATGGAGGTCTACATCGACGACATGCTGGTAAAATCAAAGAAAGCGGATGACCATGTAGAACACTTGCGGAAATCCGCTATTTAAACGGACAATAGTATAAATCATTAATATTATAAATCATTAATATTATTTCCAAACATTATTTTTTATTTCAAAATTGTTGTTCAAACCCGCTATTTAAACGGGAGGAATAGATCAGGTTTAGTGGGCCGCAAAAAGACAAAAAAAAGGGATCTCTAGGCCGTTAAAAGACAAATTTCATTGGTAGGGTTTCCTAGTCTTTTTTGTTTTATTTGACCTTTATTTTATAGTTAAAGAGAATAAAACTACGTAGTATAATATTTGAGTGTACTTAATAAGTTCTCTTATGATGGGATAAATCGTAATTGAGTTATTGAAGTTTAGTTTTAGTAGCGTGAATTGAACCATATCGCCAAGGATTAGATCGAAAGGATGACATATATGCAAACATAAAACATATTTGAATATTTGACAGGATCATTATACTACAAAATAAACTTAGGAAGACATACATACAACAATAAGATCAAGCATCAACATTCATTGATTTGAAAATTCAAGACAAAGAAAGCCACGATGATAACTTAATGAAAAAGAACAATGCTTCTTAATAAATTAAGAAGCTTATTTAATTAAAAGTGGATAGGAAAACGAGCTTAATTATATAAGCTAAGGTTACTTAATTAATAAGTAACCTAGGTAACTATGCTATATATTAATTAAGCCGAATTTTAGTAGGTGTAGATGGAATCAAGGAGCACCAGCAGCAACCTTGCGAGTTTGAGGAACATCAGTAGATGGGTGAGCTTCCACCTGCTCCTCAGCACCACCACAATATGCCGGTCCACTACCACAGAAGTTGAATCGGCTACAACAAAGTCCTGCGGGGCAATGACCATTGTTACATGCACCTTGTTGTGCCATTGATGTTCCAACCAACAAGGTCATGATCACCATGATAATCACAAAGCTCTTAACCTTCATCATTTTTTTACAAATTAAAGCTCTTTCTTTTTAATTATATATTGTTGTTGTTGTTGTTGTTGTAAAATACTAACATAAGTGAAGGCTATTTATAGATAGATCAATATAATGAGCGAGCTATAGCTTTACATTATGTCGATCGACTTTTATTTTAATCTTCTGGTTGAAGGAGACACTTAGCTTTGAATTTTCTTTAATTTGCTTCTTGATCGTTCATTTATTCGATCGTATAGTAATAATGGAGTATCCGTCGTTGTTAATTAATTAGCTAGCTAGCTCCAAATTGCAATGTCTACATCATAATCATATGGATCATATCCTACTTAGCCACCATGAATAATTGATCCTTTTAGACGTACGACTAGTGTACACTATACTACATGATGAATTATATTGATGATACTACTCTCACTCTCTAAGTCCAGCCGCCACACGTACACTCTTAGTTTTCTTGGTTTCAATTCTCATCTCTGCCCCTACAAAAAATTGTACCATTAACGACGGGAAATCCCGTCGTTAAAGGCCAATAATCTATCTTTGATTAATGACGGGATTTTCTGTCGTGAATCCGTCATAAAAGGGGCCGTCGTTAATGTAAAATCCCGTCGTTAACCCGTCGTAAAAAGACATTTACGACGGTTGTTCCCGTCTTTTTTTGGTTGTTAACCCCGTCGCAAAAAAGCTTTTGCGACGGGATTTTTGACCCGTCGTAATTAGGTTGTCGTTAAAAATAGAAATTCTTGTAGTGTCCTAATGCACTATTCACATCATCCCATGAGTGTACATGCATGGGTGTCCCGGCGTACGTGAGTGACAGAACAAAAAATTATGCATAGGGGTTCAATATATATACTTAACATAGTATAAAAGTAAGGGCGGTAAGATTTTAACTTAATTTGTACCTCCGAAAACTTCTAACTTTTAAGGTAATATTACCACCTTAGTTATATGAGACATGTGTTTATAATGCATATTTAATTTTTAAACATATCATTGGGAGTTTTGTCCCGCCAGCCCCACTAGTTCCGCCAATGGTACGTGCAACGTGTGTTATCGGGGTGTATGGTGTTACCACAGCTTATCGCCTATGTATCTAAAATGTGCAATTTGATTTTGCTTAGGCTTAAGCTTGAGTATGAATTTTAAATGTGCAAGCTCGAGAAAAGTTGAAACTACTAAGGGTTTATTTGTTTAATACGTAAGTAGTACATAGCATATTTTATGAAAGAAAGAACTCAAATACTAGCTCAAGTCATCGACGCACATATATAAAAAAAAACACAATGTTGGTTCCTTGATTTGGAAATAACAAAATATTGTTTACGTTGAGGGTCCTACCAAGTAATAATTGTAACTCCTACTATAATACGGAAGGATTGAGTACTATTATTTGGTTTTAAGATGAGTAACTTAAGGACATTGGCAGTTCCTAAATTTTGACAAAAGGTTCAGTTTAGCCCATGTAATTTTAAAAGTGTCAGTTTAGTCCCTCAAATATATGGAAAACGTACGCTATAATTATGAGCTGCTAATTAATGCTCCCATCAGTATCATCCATCATCAATTTGAGGCTGGAATTGTGTGTAAGTTTCTATGGCGGATAGTTTCTTCATCCATAATCCATTAGTCAAGAAGTCGATGCAGGCTGCTCAAATCGATACCGATCATGTTAGGATATTTGTTCTGATTATTCATTTATTGATAAACAAATAATTCACATCCACTACAAGAAATTATACTATTATCGACGGGAAATCCCGTCGCTAAAGGCCAATAATTGTTGATTAACGAGGGAATTTTCCGTCGCGAACCCGTCCTAAAAGGGGTCCGTTGTCAATGGAAAATTCCGTCATTAACCCGTCGTAAAAGACATTTGCGACGGTTGTTCCAGTCTTTGTTGGGTTGTTATCTCCGTCGCAAAAGCCCTTTTACGACGGATTTTTTACCCGTCGTTATTAGGTTGTCATAAAAGATACAAATTTTTGTAGTGACCGTTCTAGATTTTTAACTTCAAATAATACTCCTTAATAAACTACATTTAAAGGGCTATCTAGTAGACTTAATAATACAAATACTTTTATACGCATATACAAGAAATTGTACTATTAACGATGGGAAATCCCGTCGCGAAAGGCCAATAATCGTTGATTAACGATGGGATTTCCTGTCGCGAACCCGTCATAAAAGGGGGCCGTCGTTAATAGAAATCCCGTCGTAAATTCGTCGTAAACCCGTCGTAAAAGACATTTGCGACGGTTATTCCCGCCATTGTTTGGTTGTTAGCCCCGTCGTAAAAGGCTTTTACGACTGGATTTTTAACCCGTCGTAATTAGGTTGTCGTTAAAGATACAAATTCTTGTAGTGGTAGTACATCACTGGATCAAGTCTTGTTTAGGAACGTGTATTTCAAATCTTATAAAATATTTAGTTGAAATATCACTTACCCTACATAATTAATAAATCATGAACATAATTATTTAATTATTTAATTATTTAATATAAAATATTTGTCCTAATATATAGTTCGTACTACATATTTTATATGCTTCATTGCTAATTTGACCAAAATATTATGTAATATCTCTTATTTCAATAATCTATGTAAATCAATATTTTTTACCATAGATACAAAGTTTATAAAAATTCTATATAATAAAACAAGAACAAATAAAGTAGAGACATTATTTTAGGAAAAGAGGTTAATAAAGGCATACAACTACGGGCTATTTTGTAGAATTAATAATACAAATATGTATTTTCATTCATTATATGCATGAACCAATTGAGGTTGGCATGAATGGTTAAGGGTCTCTTGTTCCTTAACCAAGGTCTCGGGTTCGAGCCTTGGGAATGGAAAAAACCTCAACTGGGAGGGATGCTGCCCATCGAGGTACCATCCAAACTCCCGCGGGAGATTAGTCCATTCGCCGAAAGCGGTGGGAACTCCTCGTAGTAGAACCAAAAAAAAAAATTCATTATATGCATGAATGTGTACGGCTCCATTCCCAATTAATATTTTTTGACAATCACTATTTGACGGATTTCAATACAATATTTAATATTTCCTTCGATTTTTAATACTCGCAACGTTTGTAAATTTTACACTATTTACGTAATATACTTTGACTATTGTTGGTGATTTATAAGTAAATTAAATCATTTCTCTCAAAAAAAAAAGTAAGTTAAATCATAGTAATGTGGGATCTTATTAGATTCGTGTTAATATGTATTTTCAAAATATCAATGCAAACCTTTGATCATTAATATCTTTAACGGTTTTTTCATGAAATGCCCCTGAGGTTTGCAATAATGCACCAAATACACCCGCGCGTTTCAAAATTCATAAAATACCCCTATTTACTCAAAACTGTTCACCAAATACCCCTATTATGACTTTCCGTTAGTCCTCCGTTAAGTCATGTTTAAAATTCATAAAATGCACCTAAATATAAAGGTTTTGCATAGTATACACCTATTTGTAAAGTTCTTTGCACCAAATACCCAAACTTCATAATTTGGATCCAACGGCTAGTTTTAATTCAATATAGCCGTTATGTTCATGCTGCCTATAAGTAAGGCTGTTGTTCACTTGACTTGCTCCATGTTTAGCCCTCTATTTCCTAAATAGCCATGAGTTCTAATTCAAAAACCGGATCCTCTTCCATCCCAAGTTTGTCATACCTAAGAGTTCCAAATAAAAACTGCAATTGTGGGAGAAGATTTGCAATTAGGAGCTCGGAAACGGCTAAAAATCCGCAAAAGCTTTACTACAAGTGTGATCCTTGTGATAATTTCAAGTGGTGCAAAGGTTTTGTTGAGCAGACATTTGATGAAGCTCAAAGCAAGGGAAACAGAGCTGATGAAAACAGGGGAATGCAAGAAGAAAACAGGGGAATGCAAGAAGGAAGCAGGGGAATGCATGAAGAGTTGAAGCTATTGAAGAAGAAACTGAAACAACAGAAACAACAATTCAAGTTTGCAATAAAAATTGGTGTAATAATGTTTGCATTTCTAATTTGGATAGCAATGAAGTAGAGTTGTAACAAATTTCAAGCAATAACATCACTTGTTTAAGCATATGAGCTTTACAAAAACTGATTTCTAAGTGGACAAATGCCACTGAAACTGCACAAAAACATCTTGTCTAAGCAATTGTGTTCTTTCCAAAAAGTGATACTAATTGTAAATTGCCTAAGCTATTTTAACTTTGTGCACCTACAATTCACCAAAAACTGACTAACTTTTAACTTTGTGCATGGTTAAGTTGTTGTGTTTGCTCTTTTCCTCCCCCTTGAACCCCCTTGTGATGTACTTGCTCCTGCTGCTGCTGAAGTGCTTGGTCCAGTGCTTGGTCCTCCATTCTTACATGTCCTTGAGTTATGACCAAACTCCCTGCACTTTCCACATTTCACATTGCTGTTTCTCTTCCCCTTCCTGGGTTCATTTGGTCCTCTCTTTCTCTTCTTAGCAGGTCTGCCAGCTTGTCTTTTGATGACTGGAGGCTGATGAAGGAAATAATGCCCTTGGTCCAAGTATGCATTCTATGTTAAGTCTAATAAATGCGGTTCAGTATTAATTAGCAAGTTAATAATTCAGTGAGATCAAGTGAGCTGAATGCCTAGCTAGAGGCCGCTTCAGTTCAAGTGGAATTAATGATATTAATCCACAGCTTACTCTTGACTGAACCCGTAGGGTCACACAAATAGTACGTAAACGGATCAAGTATTTAATGGCATTAAATACTCCATCTATGAATATTCGGAACCGACGGATCTTGGTTTCAGTGGGAGCTAAGATCGTCACAGGCAAGA
This sequence comes from Spinacia oleracea, assembly GCF_020520425.1. Taxonomy (NCBI): domain Eukaryota; kingdom Viridiplantae; phylum Streptophyta; class Magnoliopsida; order Caryophyllales; family Amaranthaceae; genus Spinacia; species Spinacia oleracea. The sequence continues at coordinate 105,531,724 of NC_079487.1, forward strand.
AATGAATACTCCGGAAACGATGATATTGCCGGAAACGGAAATATGGATCGTATCGGAAATATGAATATTATCCAAGTCGTAGATGTTGCCGGAAACGGAAACATGGTACGTATCGGAAAATATTATTGGAAATGGAAATATTACCAGAATCGGAAATATTGCCGGAAACGGAAATATTGTCAGAATCGGAAATATTGCCGGAATCGGAAAATAATTCCGGAAACGGAAATATTAAATATTTGTTCGAAACGGAAATTAATTCCGGAATCGGAAATATTAAATATTGTTCGTATCGGAAATAGATTCCGGAAATGGAAATTTAATCGGAAGCGTATCGTACGAATTAGCATCGGACGAGGCTTGCCGGACGAAGGCCCAGCACGAAGCCGGGGCCATCGCCCAGCAAGCATGCGCGCCACAAGCCCAGCCAAGGCAGCGCCCAGGCCTACCGCAAGGCAGGCCCAGCGCGCGCCAAGAGGCCACGGCTGCGTGGGCCGTGCTGCGCGGGCTGCTGCTCGCACGCGCATGGGCAGCCCTTGTGGCTGCCGTGTGTGTGTGAGTTTGTGCTCATGCGTGATTCCTGAATCTACAAGAGTCAGTGTATGATTAAATTTCTATTCCTAATTGGATAAATTAATTAAATAGAATTCATGTAGGATTCTAATTCCAATTAATTCGCATCCTACTAGGATTACGATTCCTTTTCCATAACTCTATAAATAAAGGCCTAGGGGTCATAATTTATACACAAGTTTAAAAGTATTCAAAAGTGAGTTTTTTTGAGAGAAAATCAAACACACATCTTGCTCAAAAGTGCCGAAATTTTCTAGTACCTTAAGGGCGATTCTAGTTGGTCAATCTTAAGGCGGATCCGGACGTGCTGTGGACTATCTACGGAGGGACGACACTTGGAGTCCTAAAAGACTTGTTCTTGTTCGGTTCGGGCGCAGCTAGGGAGGGCACGCAACAAAGAGTATGCATCTAAATTATGCTATATGATTATGTGTAAATAATATGTTGTCCTGGGTTAATGGTTGTTTCCGCATGATTTATGTAATGTCATATGTATCATAACCTAAAAGTGGTATCACGAGCCCCTTATTATTTTCATAATCTAAATTGCATGAACATGGTTAAATATTACAAATTTGCAAGAATTAAAAGGGGTGATTAATTTTCGTAATTGTTAATTAATTGCAAATTGCGTTTATTTAATTATATGTACGCAGTTTTTTCGGCAGTTTCTTCATTACTCATCCGAATTGAGTGATTTTTGTGTCAATTCCGCATGTAAAAGGCATTCTAAAATTTTGACAAAAATATTATTTTTCTGCCGAACCCAGAATTCTCAAATTCGAAGCCTAACTATGACTTTTCGAAGGTTTTAGTTTTTCGAATGCAAAATTTCGTAAATTTAAGATGTTAAATTAAATATTTGCGATTCCTGTTGATAAATCTTGAATTTTTGATTGACCTACTGCATATGTTTAACAAGTTTGAATGCCTAGTCTTGTTAATTATGCAATCTAATTTGTAATTATGATTAATTTGTTGAAAATTAGAATAATTTAGAATTAATTTGATTTTCATAATTAATTGTAATTTAATTAGAAACCTATGATTAAAAACCACCATAAAAATTGTAAATTTACGATAAATTTTAAATTTTTATGACCTAGACTTGAATCCATATCAATCGGAAATCAATTGGATAATAAATTTTCGATTTTTCGCCCTAAAATTATGAAATTAATAATATTTATTAATTTGTCATTAATTTTAAATATAAAATTTTAAAATTTTATGCGATTCGTTCAATTAACTTGCACGCACGAAGCAATGGACGCTTCGTGTTACCCTTAAGGGGTGTTGTATAATGCGGGCATGCGACGACGAGCAAGGGAGCTCGTCGCCCGTGCGGCACGAATGCAATGAGCAAGGGCGTAGTGCACGAGCACAAGGCAGAAGCCCTGCCTTGTGTCGTGTGCCACGAGCAATGAACGAATGGGCATGGGCGAAGGGCGAGCCAAGGCAGTCGCGTGTGGGCAGCAAGCAAGCTGCGCCACAACGCGCGCTGCCTCGCACAAGTGCGCGCAGCCTCGCGCGCAGCGAGCGCAAGCTCGCGTGCCACGAGCGCTGCGCCCAGCACTGCTCGCGCGCGCAGCGCGCGATGTCGCTCGCCCAGCGAGCGATGTCGCGCCCCAGCGAGCGATGGCTCGCGCGCGCAGCGCGCGATGTCGCTCGCCCAGCGAGCGATGTCGCGCCCCAGCGAGCGATGGCTCGCGCGCACAGCGAGCGAGCCAGCGCGCCCAGCGAGCGATCTCGCGCGCGCACTGCGAGCGATAGCTCGCGTGCGATGGGGCGCTGTGCGGAGGCTTGCGATGAGACAGCAGCAGCTATGCGACGAGCGCATGGGCTGCGCGCACATGGCCAGCAATGGCTGTGTGCGTACGGCCCATGGGCGTGCAACGCGTAGGGTGTTTGCGTTACGATTAGATCGTTTTGAATGTTTAATTTGAAAATTTCAGTTCACGTAATTTTAATTAATTTTAAAATTAATAATTTGAATTAATTTCTTGGATTTTAATTTTGAATATTATAATTATAATAAATGGAATTTATTCTAATTATTTTACTAAAATTAAAATCATGAATTAATTTAAATGCGACTGAAATTAAATTAAATTTTTGGATTCAATTATAAATTTATATGAGCTTTAAATTTTAATTAAATTTGTATGTTTCCGGTTAGACTAGAAATACAATTTTATGTTTAAAATTAGTAAAGCATATGAATTTATTGGTTTGAGTGGGAGCGCTTTTTAGTCATAAACTCTTGATTAGGTCTACAAATCCTTAAGGTTAAAACAACTCGATTAGAATTAATAAGGACTGAATAATTGGTAGATTATTGGTGCCCTTGATTAATTGCTGCAAATGTTTACGTGATGCATAATGTGTTTTACTAACCAGCTATGTGGGCCATTCATGATAATGAATGGGTGAATGGTATATATTGTATATGTACTGTTTTGCAGGTTATGAAGTGACTAGTATGGCCCAAATAGGATAGAAAATATGGTCTGCGTACCATTAATTTGAATGTAATTGGTCTAAAGTACCAAAGTTATTTTTCAATTCAAATATGGTCTGCGAACCATCAAATAGTTGTAATTAGTTATAGCTTATCCTATTTGAAGAAAATGGTGCCTCCCACGGAGATTTTCAAGACGGACTTTGAAGTCAAAGCTTCAAGATGAAGTCGGGCCATACTAGATCACAAATATCTTATGCATGTTTTAAGTTATTTATTGCTTTAAATATGTCTTAAAATGCATGAGATCAAAAGCTTGATTATGTTGCATGATTAAGGATTTTAGTTCACTTAAAATCTAACCAACATAGTAAGAGCCTTAAGTTCCAAACTTAAAAATTGAGTTAAAAGGTGCCATGCCAAAATATACACTTGCTTGGATATCCTTTACATCAATCTAGTAATAGTTTTCGCTCAGCGAGGTGTTACTTATTGGTCCTAAAGGGGCAAGGTACACAAATAATTGTGAGTACATGTTAGTTTTGGTGAAACTCAACGATATAAGTAAGGAGTCCTTTTATGTCGTGGCAAATTCGATAGGTTTACCTAATAAGTTCTTAGACGTACCTATCAACCAAGAATAGTTTCTAGACTATTAGCAAAAGGCTTTTGCTTACCTAAGATGTTCTAGGATTAAGTCGACAAACTGTGCTTAGTTCTTCAATGATTTTAGGATCTTGGAATCATTTTATTCACACCTGCCGGAACACATAACTTGAATAAAATGCTTAATAAACATTGAATTATGCATGTATGCTAGAATTTAAGTTTATTAAGAGAAACTGTGAATGGTTATTTATTTGTTTATTCTTTTCAATTGTAGTTTTTAATATGGCAAACAACAATTCATTCAACATTCGATCAATTCTCGAAAAGGAGAAGTTGAACGGGAAAAACTTCCTTGACTGGCAAAGGAACTTGCAAATAGTTCTTATGCAGGAAGAAAAGGAGTATGTCCTAGATGAGGCGATGCCCGAAGCTCCTGGCGACGGGGTCACTCAGGCTGCCCTCAATCGTTGGATTGATGCCAACAAGGATGTGAAATGTCTAATGCTCGCCACCATGAGTGCGGATCTGCAGAAAACGTTCATCAACTCAGATGCTTTCACAATCATCAGTGAGTTGAAGAACATGTTCCAAGATCTGGCTCGAGTCGAAAGATTCGAGACTCATAGGCAAATTCTTGAGACCAAGCTTAAGAAAGGCGAGCCCGTAAGTCCACATGTTCTCAAAATGATTGGACTCATTGAGAATATGAGTCGGCTGGATCAGCAATTTTCTCAGGAAATGGCTATAGACACCATCCTCCATTCTCTTCATAGCGGGTATGATCAGTTCAAACTGAACTACAGTATGAATAGTCTGGACAAAACGCTCACTGAGCTTCACGGTATGCTGAAGACCGCTGAAAAGACGCTCAAAAGTGATAAGCAGGATGTGCTTATGGTGCGTGGGGGCAAGTTCAAGAAATCTGGAAAGAAGAGGAATGCTAAGAAAGGTGGCAACAAGGCCAGCCCAACTAAGCAAACTGGCGCCAAATCTGCAAAGAGGAAGGTCAGTCAACCCACTTCTGAATCCGAATGCTTCTACTGCAAGAAGAAGGGGCATTGGAAGAGAGATTGCTTGAAGCTAAAGGAAGATCAGAAGAACGGAACAGTCGTTCCATCTTCAGGTATTTTCGTTATAGACTGTATACTTGCTAATTCAACTTCTTGGGTATTAGATACAGGTTGTGGCTCACACTTATGTTCCAATCCACAGGGACTAAGAAGAAGTAGAAAGTTAAGCAAGGGAGAAGTCGACCTACGAGTGGGAAATGGAGCACGGATTGCTGCATTAGCCGTAGGAACTTACTATTTGTCGTTGCCCTCCGGGCTAGTTTTGGAACTGGAAGAATGTTTCCATGTTCCAAGTCTTACTAAAAACATCATTTCAGTTTCTTGCTTAGATGCTAAGGGATTTTCCTTTATAATAAAAGACAATAGTTGTTCGTTTTATTTTAAAGAGATGTTTTATGGATCTGCTAGATTAGTCAATGGACTTTATTTATTAGATCACGACAAACAAGTATATAACATAAATACCAAAAAGGCCAAAAAGGATGATTCAGATCTCACCTATCTGTGGCATTGTCGATTAGGCCATATAAACTTGAAACGCTTAGAAAGACTTCAAAGGGAAGGAATTCTAGAACCATTTGACTTAGAGGATTATGGTAAATGCGAATCATGTTTACTTGGCAAAATGACAAAGCAACCTTTCTCTAAAGTTGGAGAAAGAGCAAATGAACTATTGGGTTTAATCCATACAGATGTATGTGGACCAATGAGTACAAATGCTAGAGGTGGTTTCAGCTACTTTATCACTTTCACTGATGACTTCAGTAGGTATGGTTATGTCTACCTAATGAAGCATAAGTCTGAATCCTTTGACAAATTCAAGGAATTTCAGAGTGAAGTAGAGAATCAATTAGGCAAGAAGATTAAGGCACTGCGGTCTGATAGAGGCGGTGAATATCTGAGCTATGAATTTGATGACCATCTGAAAGAATGTGGAATTCTATCAGAATTGACTCCTCCTGGAACACCACAATGGAACGGTGTGTCAGAACGGAGGAACAGAACCTTGCTAGACATGGTCAGGTCAATGATGGGTCAGGCCGAACTTCCATTAGAATTTTGGGGACATGCACTAAATACAGCTGCACTCACTATAAATAGAGCTCCGTCTAAAGCTGTCGAAAAGACTCCATACGAATTATGGTTTGGAAAACCTCCAAATGTGTCTTTTCTTAAGATTTGGGGATGTGAAGTATACGTCAAACGATTAATTTCAGACAAACTTCATCCAAAATCTGACAAATGTATCCTTGTGGGCTATCCAAAGGAAACAAAGGGGTATTACTTCTACAATACATCTGAGAACAAAGTGTTTGTTGCTCGAGATGGTGTCTTTTTGGAGAAGGATCACATTTCCAAAATGACAAGTGGGAGAAAAGTAGACCTCGAAGAAATTCGAGTCGAACAACAAACTCTAGAGAATGCTCAAGATGACATTCAGGATGAAACTCAGAGATCTTTAGAAGAATCTGGTGAGAATCATGGTCAATCTAGAAATGTTACCCCGCGTAGATCGCAAAGATATAGATCTCAACCGGAAAGGTACTTAGGTATTTTGACGAACGAGAGCTATGACGTTCTATTACTTGAAAGTGATGAACCTGCGACTTACAAGCAAGCTATGACGAGCCCTAGCTCCAAGCAATGGCAAGAAGCCATGCAATCTGAATTAGACTCCATGTCTGAAAACCAAGTATGGGATTTGGTCGATTTGCCAGATGGCTACCAAGCCATTGGAAGCAAATGGGTTTTCAAACTGAAAAAGGACAAGGATGGGAAACTTGAAGTTTTCAAAGCTAGATTGGTTGCAAAAGGTTACAGGCAAGTCCACGGTGTGGATTACGATGAAACCTTTTCACCAGTTGCAATGCTAAAGTCTATTCGAATAATGTTAGCAATCGCTGCATATTACGATTACGAAATATGGCAGATGGATGTCAAAACTGCTTTCTTAAACGGCGTTTTAACAGAAACTGTGTTTATGACACAGCCTGAAGGTTTTGAGGATCCAAAGAATGCTAAAAAGGTATGCAAGCTAAAGAAGTCAATCTACGGATTGAAGCAGGCATCCAGGAGCTGGAATATACGTTTTGATGAAGCAGTCAGTGACTTTGGTTTCATCAAGAACGCAGACGAATCTTGTGTATACAAGAAGGTCAGTGGGAGCAAAATTGCTTTCCTAGTATTATATGTCGACGACATATTGCTTATCGGAAATGACATTCCTATGTTGAACTCTGTCAAGATTTGGCTTGGGAAATGTTTTTCGATGAAGGATCTAGGAGAAGCACAGTACATATTGGGCATCAAGATTTACAGAGATAGATCTAAAAGGATGATTGGACTTAGTCAAAGCACTTATATCAATAAGGTGCTTGATAGGTTCAAGATGGCGGACTCCAAGCGAGGCTACCTACCCATGTCTCATGGAATGACTCTAAGCAAGACTCAGTGCCCAAAAACACTTGATGAGCGTAGACGAATGAGTGGGATTCCATATGCATCATTGATTGGTTCAATAATGTATGCTATGATATGTACACGCCCGGATGTTGCGTACGCACTCAGTGCTACGAGCAGATACCAGTCAGACCCAGGAGAGGCGCATTGGACTGCTGCCAAGAACATTCTGAAGTACCTGAAAAGGCACAAAGATGACTTCCTGGTCTATGGTGGAGATAATGAATTAATTGTTAAAGGCTATACGGACGCAAGTTTCCAAACCGACAAAGATGATTTCAGATCACAGTCTGGGTTTGTCTTCTGCCTCAACGGAGGAGCAGTAAGCTGGAAAAGTGCTAAGCAAAGCACCATTGCGGATTCTACAACTGAAGCGGAGTACATTGCTGCACATGAAGCAGCAAAGGAAGCTATATGGCTAAGGAAGTTCATAGGAGAACTTGGTGTAGTCCCCTCCATTAAAGGACCAATAGCCCTGTATTGTGATAATAACGGAGCTATTGCACAGGCAAAAGAGCCTAGACACCACCAGAGAGTCAAGCATGTACTTCGTAGATTTCACCTTCTACGAGAGTTCGTTGAAAGAAAAGAAGTCGAGATAAGCAAAATTGGAACTGATGACAACATATCAGATCCATTAACTAAACCTCTGCCGCAAGCGAAGCACAACTCGCACACTGCAGCTATGGGAATCAAGCATATTGGAGAATGGCTTTGATGTCTCTGTTTAATGTTTTAAAGTTTTAGAGTTTAAATCTTTGTAAAACATTATTGGTTAATCATTCACAATAAATGAAAGAAATTCATTTTTCCATTTAATTTGTGGTTTATTAAATGATGAGTCCCTTCAACTTGACGATATATTCAAGATAGACTGTCAGGACCAGTCCTGTGACTAAGAAATGTCTATCAAGTGAACTTGAATGTCAAAGGTTGAAAATGGTCCCTAATCGGAGTTTTCTATAAAATTGGACGCATAGAAAACGTTAGACGATTAGAATGCAAGATGACTAGTAGTTCTGTTTCTTGAACTATGTGGACATGGCAATGTCATAATCATTTGCATAGATACTTACTTTGGGAAGACTAGTATCGGACAAGACCTATGAAACTTTACTGTAAGAGATGAAAGTCTGTCATAAGTAAATTTCATTAAATTATTAGACACTAAATCCTCAATACCTGAGTGATTTGAGATTACTTGTTTGAGAACTGGTTGCTTTGACGTTGACCAACCGTCGCACCGTAAAAGGAGGCTATAAAGGCAACGCTCAGGTAATCACCTATCAAACGAAGTCTAATCTCAAGATCGCAAGATTGGGATTGTCCTCCCATAAATCGGGATGAGATGCTTAAAAGTTGTACAAGGCCACTCGGAGAGCTAGAAACTGTGAAATGCATGGCCGTGCTCGGATGAATCATAGGCTATGATTATCTGTTTATTTGATCAGTTGAACTCTGAAACCGAGAAACACCTCTGGACATAATAAGGATGACAACTCTTACCTTATGTTCAAGAGCAAGCATCGAGCGACAAAGGAATTAGGAAATGCACACTTGTCCCTAAGGACAAGTGGGAGACTGAAGGAAATAATGCCCTTGGTCCAAGTATGCATTCTATGTTAAGTCTAATAAATGCGGTTCAGTATTAATTAGCAAGTTAATAATTCAGTGAGATCAAGTGAGCTGAATGCCTAGCTAGAGGCCGCTTCAGTTCAAGTGGAATTAATGATATTAATCCACAGCTTACTCTTGACTGAACCCGTAGGGTCACACAAATAGTACGTAAACGGATCAAGTATTTAATGGCATTAAATACTCCATCTATGAATATTCGGAACCGACGGATCTTGGTTTCAGTGGGAGCTAAGATCGTCACAGGCAAGAAATGAATACTCCGGAAACGATGATATTGCCGGAAACGGAAATATGGATCGTATCGGAAATATGAATATTATCCAAGTCGTAGATGTTGCCGGAAACGGAAACATGGTACGTATCGGAAAATATTATTGGAAATGGAAATATTACCAGAATCGGAAATATTGCCGGAAACGGAAATATTGTCAGAATCGGAAATATTGCCGGAATCGGAAAATAATTCCGGAAACGGAAATATTAAATATTTGTTCGAAACGGAAATTAATTCCGGAATCGGAAATATTAAATATTGTTCGTATCGGAAATAGATTCCGGAAATGGAAATTTAATCGGAAGCGTATCGTACGAATTAGCATCGGACGAGGCTTGCCGGACGAAGGCCCAGCACGAAGCCGGGGCCATCGCCCAGCAAGCATGCGCGCCACAAGCCCAGCCAAGGCAGCGCCCAGGCCTACCGCAAGGCAGGCCCAGCGCGCGCCAAGAGGCCACGGCTGCGTGGGCCGTGCTGCGCGGGCTGCTGCTCGCACGCGCATGGGCAGCCCTTGTGGCTGCCGTGTGTGTGTGAGTTTGTGCTCATGCGTGATTCCTGAATCTACAAGAGTCAGTGTATGATTAAATTTCTATTCCTAATTGGATAAATTAATTAAATAGAATTCATGTAGGATTCTAATTCCAATTAATTCGCATCCTACTAGGATTACGATTCCTTTTCCATAACTCTATAAATAAAGGCCTAGGGGTCATAATTTATACACAAGTTTAAAAGTATTCAAAAGTGAGTTTTTTTGAGAGAAAATCAAACACACATCTTGCTCAAAAGTGCCGAAATTTTCTAGTACCTTAAGGGCGATTCTAGTTGGTCAATCTTAAGGCGGATCCGGACGTGCTGTGGACTATCTACGGAGGGACGACACTTGGAGTCCTAAAAGACTTGTTCTTGTTCGGTTCGGGCGCAGCTAGGGAGGGCACGCAACAAAGAGTATGCATCTAAATTATGCTATATGATTATGTGTAAATAATATGTTGTCCTGGGTTAATGGTTGTTTCCGCATGATTTATGTAATGTCATATGTATCATAACCTAAAAGCTGAATGGTAGGGAGAGAAAAGTTAGGCCACTGTGTTGGGTCTGACATGGGGTGAATGTGGTCTGCATATGTAAGCTTGTATGCAGCAGACTTGAAGAATGGGGAGACAAAATCAATGGGGTTCAGCCTTTGGTCATAAATCACCCTGAGTGCATGCTTGCAGGGGATTCCAGAAATTTGCCACTTCCCACACCCACAGCTTCTAGTTGATAACCTGATGGGGAAGTTCACATGTGCATCTCTGACCTCAAATTCCCCCCCACCACAGGCTGTAGCATAGCAGAACCTAGACTCTCCTGTTCTTTCATCCACCTCTTTCTTGGCATACTCAGTCAACTGACCATCCTCCATATCAATTGCCATGTCAAATCTTGCCCCAACCCTCTCCATACACCACTTTCTGATTGCTGTACAACAACACAACAACATACAACATTATACACAGAACATCACAAACATCACAAAATAAAGGAACAGAACATGAAGTGGTGAGCTATACCTTCCAACAATGAGAATACAAGCATGTCTCTGTATGGTTTTGTGCATGCATTGAATGACTCCACAAAGTTTGTTGTGTTGTGATCACAACAAACAGAAGGGTCAAACATATGCCTGGACCACTGCTCCTGGCATGTGTCCAAGTATGCAGCAGCATTTGGATCATGAGCAGTGATCTTCTCTAATGCTTTACCATACACATACTCATTGTGTGCATTTGCAGCTATCCAAAACAGTTTGAAGAAAGCAGATCCACTAAATCCATTGTTTTTGCAATTCATGTACAAGTGTTGGCAGCAAACTCTCCTAGTAGCTCTAGGAAAAGTATCTCTCACTGCCAAGTCAACTCCCTACACAGGATATGTTCATTTTAGGCCAATCATATCTGTTGCAATATTATAAAATTGAAACAAAAAAGGAGCAAAATAAACATATACCTTCATCCTGTCACTGATGAAGGTCCAATCATCTTTGTTGCAACCCTCTTGCTCAAACATCTGCCTCAAGCATCTCATGAAATGTGTCCAACTATCACAGCTCTCAGTGTCCACTATCCCATAAGCCAGAACAAATATTTCATTGTTCCCATCAATGCCAACAGCTGTGAGTAGGATTCCCTTGTAAAACCCACTTAGATGAGCCCCATCTATTCCAATTATAGGCCTGCACCCCCTCAAAAACCCCTTGACTTGAGCAGCAAAGGAGAAGAAACAAGCTCTGAACTTGGGGTTCACATCCCCACTTGTAGCACCCCATGAAATCAGTGCATAACTTCTTGGGTTTGTCTGTTTAATCATCTCAGCATACCTAGGAAGCAACTCATAAGCCTCAGCCCAACCACCATGTATCTTCTCTACTGCCATACTCCTTACTTTGTACAACAATCTCTTTTTAACCCTCAATTGAAATGTCTCCTGTGCATACCTTCTCAATGTCTCAACAGGAATTTCAGTGTTGGCCTCAATTAGACTCATCATGTTCTTACATAGCCACTCAGAGGTCACCACAGGGTTCTCCTCCAATCTCCCACAAGTTTTGTGGCACCCACTGATCCCCTTAATAGCCCAACTGACACTGTCAAACATCTTACTTGCATGTATCCTCCAGTCACAAGTTTCTATTGCACACACTGCAGTGTACCTCTTACTGTCAGCCCTCTCAACACTTAGTCCAAACCCCTCTTGTATGCAAAAAATCCTCAAAACATCTAGGAAAGTGGACTTGTCTGGAAAGATCAACCAAGGTTCTAATTTGATGGACCCATATGGTTGATGAGTCCATATCTTTCCATTCTTGTAGGCCTTATCCATCTTACTAGAACCATCCAAACATTCCTCAAACAATAAGTCAGGCACATCATCTGTTATCACCTCAGCCTCCACATCAGAGTCAACCCAATCATCAAGTTTATCCTCCTCTAGTTCAGAGTCTGGTTCAGATTCCTCCCAATCTGAATCCTCACTCTCCTCTTCTGAACCTATATCCTCAATATCAGTGAACACCCTTGCGCTCTTTGACCTCCCTGTACCCTTCCTACCTATGCCCTTCCCTTTGGATACCCAAGTTCCAGCTTTCTTGGCAGTCACTTTGTTCACCCTGAACCCTGTAGGTCTAGTTCTGGCCCCCTTCCTTTTAACAGCTTCAGACTGATTCTGTGTTGGTGTTGAATGGGGTGGCTGATCATTTTGGGTGTTCTGTGGTGGTGGAGAATGGGGTGGTTGATCATTTTGGGTGTTCTGTGGTGGTGGGGAATGGGTGGGGTGTGTTTGTGGTGATGGGTTGGGTTGCTGTGGTGGTGGGATGGGCTGCTGTGTTGTTGGGGTGGGTTGCTGTGCTGGTGGGATTGATTGTTCTGGAGTTGGGGTGGGTTGTTGTGGTGTTGAGGTGGGCTTTTTTGTTGTTGGGGTGGGTTTTTTTGCCTTTGGTGTGGCCTGTTTTTGAGTTGGGGTGGGTCTCCTCTTAGGGGTCAGTTTCTTGGCTTTAGGAACCTTAGGAGCTTTTGGAGTAGTTGGCTTGACTTTGGCCTTTTGTTTTGGTTTAGGAGAAGTAGGTTTTTTGGAGGGTGAAGATTCTTGTGTGGGTTGTGGTTGAGAGGCTCCTGGAAACACCTCATCAGCACCATCCTTGCTTATAATCCTCACATACTCAGTGCTTAAGTCCTCACAATCAACCACAGGCACCTCCACAGCTATTGTGTACTCCATTTGTTCTTGAAGTTCCCTTAAAATGTCCTCTCTCTCCTGTTTTTTCCTCATTTCCTCTTCCTCCTTTCTTTGAGCCCTAAGAAGTTCATCTTGTCTCTCTTTGAGCTTTCTCTCACTCTCCTTCCTATGATGCTCAATTGTGGCAACAGCATTTCTAAACACCACTCCTGGTTTGTCTGTACCCTCAACCCATATTTCAGTAGTGTCCTTACCCCAATTCCATCCCCACATTAGCTTCATTGTCTTATCATCTACCAACTCAACTCTACCACAGGGAGACTCAATAAACAGGGCAAATGTACTAGGTAAAAACACATCCTGCCTAACAGATTCCTCAAAAATATCCAAAAACAACCTCAAAAGACGATACTTTTCCATGTCTGTAACTCTCACATCAAAGCTATGTGATCCATGATGCAATAACAACCACATTGCAGTCATCCTAAAGGGAAAATTTAAGGAAAAAAAACATGAATTTCGATTCAACCAACAACAATTCATCAATAAACAACCACAATCATGATCACAATGAAATTCAACAGGTCACAATCACAACTTACAACTAACCAAACAATTATTTACAACAAATCCAAGGAATAACTAACTTCTAACCAATCAATTAATCTCAACTGACAATTTCAAAAAATCACTGACAATTTCGCAAAACCCTAACCCTAATCAATTTCGCGAAAAAAATTGTACTTTACAAGCAAAATAAATCAGCGAAGAAGGGATTATTACCTTGAAGTAGATAATCCAACTAGGAAAAGGGCCCTTGTTCGTCCACTGCACCCGAAGCTCTAAATCGCCTCCAAGTTGCCCCCTTTTTGTCGCGAATTCACCAAACGAACACCCACGAACTCGCCAAAAGAGAACGCAACAAATTTCACTAAATTCTTGAAGATCTACCCAGAATTTTGTCAGTTACAGTAGAATTGATGAGGGTTGAAGAACAGGGGAAAGGAGAGAGAAAGAAGAGAAGTTGAGAAGTTTTTTTTTTTTTTGGAATTTCAGTCACAATTGTTACCTAAATCGCGCCAAACAACAATTAAGGGCAAATTGGTAAAACGTCACTAACGGCAAGCTAACGTCCGTTAAATCCAGGAGCATTTAATGAACAGTACGGAACTTTAGGGGTATTTTATGAATTTTGAAACGCGCAGGTGTATTTGGTGCATTATTGCAAACCTCAGGGGCATTTCATGAAAAAACCGTTAAAGATATTAATGATCAAAGGTTTGCATTGATATGCGTGAAACTGACAAACTTGCGAGTAAAAATGAACGGAGGAAGTAGTTTATTAGTTAATTTCATATGAGAAAAAATTATAAGAATCTGATGTTTTTAAATATATAATGAGGCGAATCTAACAAGATCCAATCCTGCGTGATGATACTTTGAAATATCATACATATATATTTTCCCAAGTAGGGCACTTATAAGAAAATTACTTTCATTGTCGTGATATATAACACAAATCATGAATGATGGAACTTTACATTGTCTTAATTCTTGCACCGCTTCTATAAATGAATTTTTTTTAGCAGTATTATATTATTCTCACGCTTACCTACTAACTCACCTACACCCCTACTCCCTACAAAAAGTCATTTAAAAATTCACACCTCGTGCCAGCAGTGCATTCTGTGATAGGGAGTTTGAAGCAACTTGTGAGAGATAGGATCACAATAGTCATGAGTCAGAAAGTGAGCAGGAGAGATGGGTTCCTCAGTTTGTAATTGTTGTATGGTTGTAGCAGTGTGTAGCTAGTTTGTTAGCTGCTAGGTGTTATGTGTTGCCTGCTGTGGCAGTTAGTTGTTGTGTGTTGCCTTCCCAGTTTGAGTTGGCTAGGTTGTATTGACCTTGTTTGATATTAATTATAATGCTTGCATACCAAAAAAAAAAAAAATTCACACCTCTCACTCCCCACTCCCCACTCCTTAACTAACTATATTAAAAAAAATACCTCACTATCAACCACCACCCATTAAATTAATAAGTTAATTCAAGTGTCTTAAACTCCGCACCGGTCAAATCGATGCGAGTATTAAGGGACGGAGGAGTAGTCCAAGTATATGTATTATACACTTGTATGCCTAACCGCCCTTTTGCCTATAATTTTAAGAAAAATTTTAAAAAATAAGCAAACCTTAGGTCGTCCTTCTAAAAACAGTCTCACCTTTGTAAAATTTATGAAATAATCCAACCTTTGAGGTTCATCTTTCCAAAACAGTCTTTGATCGGTTGGTAGCTGTATTTACATGTTAATTTGGCAAGTGTCACTTTCCAATTGGTTTAAATTCGTTTAATTTTAAGTTTATGATAATTAAAAACACATTTTTATTTCTCCTCCTCACTCCCGAGGACCGTGGTTGTTCTCCTCTCCTTTCCATGGCATCCTCCTTTCTCTCTATTCCCCATGGCATCCTCCGGAAATTCAAGACGTGTGCTACATCAATGACTCGACATTGCCAGCAATGTGACGATGTCCCTCGCTCACCTTAGTCTCCCCTTGACACTGACTACTCTACTATTAGAAGAAAAAAAACTCATTCGTCCCCACTAAAGTCGCTGCTTGCAATAACGTAGGTAGTGATGGTTTTGAGTACTTAATTAAGTTGAAAAGCCTCGAAAAACTCACAGATTCTCATCCGCATAATCTTTCCACCATTTCAATATCTTGACTAATTACCTCTTTTCTTTTTGTTAATTGTTCAATCAAACTATTCCGGTTAATAATTATAGTATTTCATTGTATCCCCAAGTTGCAAATTATTTAAGAATGTAATTGATTAGAGGGGAGGGAGGGGCCGGGTGAACTGTGGATGTGGAGGATAGAGAGATGGTGGGGATGCTATGGTGGGAATCCGTGGAGGAGAGAGAGGGTGTGTGTGTGAGAGAGGGAGCGATGTGATTTTAGGTAGTTGCAATTAACGGGTAGTCGTAGTGGCAGGTTAATGGAGGAGTAGGGATAAATTTTGGTGTTGCAATGTTGGTGAGCGGAGGTGACACTGGTAGTTTCAGGCGAGACAAAGAGGGAGAGAGTGAATGGAAACAAATGATGGAAGAGGAGGATCTAGGATAAATAGGTAGATGTAACACCCTAATAATTCCTTGCTTTGTATAAAACATTTTTCGACTTAAAACACAGGAATTACCAAGATATTACCGCCACCGTGATAACGGCTAAAGCTATTTACTAGTATTACGCAGCGGAATTAACTAACTTTCAAAATATATTAAATAAATAGTTAATGGTTATTAAAACAAGTTGGGACCACTAAGGCCCAAAACCAAAGTATTAAATCATTTGAAATCCATTAACTATAAATAGTAGCAATAGTATTATTCATGACTATAAATAAAAATAGAGTTTATAAATACGGAAGATTAAACTATCAACACGAATCCCATGATAACTTCTCCCGCAAGTTATCTCTACAAACCTGCTTTATTAAAATTCTACTCCCCAACAACGCAAATGCAATTGATGGATCATCATAGGGTCATTAAGGCAAAGGCCATGACCAGAAGACATGAAGCACGAAGTCAGCAAAAGCTGAGTACGAACAAGATAGAATAACATTCTATCCTAACATGCTTCACTCGACGAATAAACAATCCACATGCAAAAGCCATATAATAAACAAGTAAACATGGAGACAAGACTCGACACTTGACACGACCCTTGACTCACAGTTTAATAAAAAAAAGTAGCTTCGAACGGGTAAAGTAAAGTATCCTAAAAAGGAATGAAAAGGGTGATGGGAGCCAACCATACACCAAAATAATAAGTCGGGCTACTACCGACAGTCGGGCCATACCGACAGGAATTCCAATGCACAACGGCATAAAAAGAAGAATGAAACAACGTCTTATTTATAGTTTTTCTCTCCCATGTGGGCTAGGTTATGGTAGTTTGGGTTGGGCTTATTACCGGGCTCAATTAAGTTTACTCCTTCCAAGCTTTGTTGGGTTTGATCATGGCAAATCAACTGGGCTTTAATTAAATTAAATTCGTTTTCGAAATACGACCCAACAAATCCCGATTAAATAAATTCGTTGAATCTATTTAATAAAAATACGGTTTTCGTAATTAAATTAATTAAAAATAAAATGAATTTAATTCTCATTAAATGTAATTAATTTATAAAAATACTTTATAAATACAACGAAATGCTTTATAAATATAATAAAATATATTTATAATTATAGAAAAATACCAGGTATTACAGTAGAGGAGGATGAAGTAATTTTTTTAAAATAATTTATAATTACAAAATGATATAGACCAATTAGAGAGCGACATGTCATGCTCACCTTTAAAAATATATATATATATATATATATATATATATATATATATATATATATATATATATATATATATATATATATATATATATATATATATATATATATATATATATATATATATATATATATATATATATATATATATAACATGCTACTAAGGTTGTAGCTAGGTAAAAAATACTATGTTGGAAAGATAACCCTAAAATGTTGGATTATTCAGAAATTATGCAAAGGTTAGACTGCTTTTAAAAGGACGTCCAAAGGTTGGCTTGTTTTTCTTATAAAGTTTCCTATTTTTAAAAGGAAATAACATTTATGGCGTATCAAGTTATCATTGTTGACCCTCAAACACTGTAAATAATACGCACGGAAGTTTTTAATCCTATTCTACATATATACAGCTAAATTATCGACCAGTATACACAATAATACAATCCTTTCAAACCTCCGAAGATTTCTCGGATCACCGGGTATTATTCGCAACTCTTTTCTCATACTCTCACTCTCTGTAATTCCGCTAGTTTAGATACTGGTCTCGTGTACTTATCTTCTTATCTTATTCCTTGCCTATGCCTTAAACACGAATTTCATAATGCTACTCTTGGGAACTTTGGTATGGGGCACATAAGATTACGATAAGATTACTCCGGAAGAATTAAATCAAGAATCAGGATCTATCAGCCAGAAAAAAGGGGCTTCAAAGGTTAAAAAGAGATCTAGCAAAGACAAGTTGTAAAATTCTGAGAACACATTATATATAATTATTACATTATATTGCAATGTGAAACTTATGTTGTTTGCTTAATTTGATCATCCTTTATAAATTGTTCGGATAATTAATCCGTTCAACCATGCCTAGTAAGACATTATGAACAATTTGGATTGTTCTATTAAGGACCTTTAATCAATCTAAATCACCCTATCGAAATAGAGAAAAATCGACATGTTCACAAACACTTTAGACAATCCGAGCACTAGCTTCTCGTTCTGCAGACTGCATGAGCAAGCCATGATTTGAATATGCTTTACAACCATATGACTGTCCTGCTTTATATTATGAAAGTTCTTTCAGTTAAATAACAATACTCAAAAGTATCCTGATAGGCCTGATGAGATGAAGCATTAGTGTTTGAATTGTTTTTTAACTTCACTTCCTTTTTCTTCTTGGGTCATTTGTGTTGTTGTAATCTTCTTGAACCTTGCTGGAAGACTGGACGTTCAACTTTTGTCCTAGTAACTTTATAAATCCATAACCTTTTTTGTGGCCATGGTTACCAATGCTTAATTGGATTAAAACTTTGAAGAACTTGGATTAAGGGTTGAGGTATCTCACCAATTGTTTTGTTGCTTAGGAAAATTTGTAAAACACAATCCAACATTCTCTTATTCTTCTAAAAACAATATCACCTTTGATTAATTTTGGGATAATCCACGCTTTTGGGGCGTATCTTTGCAAAACAATATTTGACCTGTTGGTGACCGGATTTATAAGTAAATGTGACATGTGTCACTAACTAATTTGTCAAACTTTGTTTAATTTTATTTTAAAATTTTTTTGATTTTTTTTAAAAACTCATCTTTCTCCCATGGGAGCAACCCTTTTCTCCTCCCACTCTCCCATGGAAGCCTTCCATATGAATCTCTCTTCTTTCCCTCACCTTCCTTTCCTCTACTTCATGTTCTCCTTCTCTCACACCTCCTCAAACTCCTCCTCACTCCTCATCTAACCTACGAGTCATACGACACAAAGGGAGGAGCTAGAACCAGGAAGAATTGAAGGGTGGCTACAATAGGAGGGTGCATCTCTCTCCTCATCGATTGGGTAAGGTGTTCTGCGACAGTAAATGGTGGAAATTGTGGCTCTGAAAGAAGGTGGTGGCGCTGCTGGTGGTTCTTGTAGGAGCGGCGTGGTGCGCTAGAGGAGAGATAAAGGGGATTGTGTGAGTTTGAGATTCGATTTCACTCATGGGCTGCAACAACTTAGGCTTGCTGTCAGCAGCCACCCACCCACATACGCCACCACTATCGTTTCTACCTTCAACTTCCATAGTCAGAAACCCTATAACGCCAGCCACCAAGCTCACCTTCCTTTGTCCATTTCTCTTGCAAAAAAAAAACACATCAAAACCACGATCAACCCCTAAAAAAACCTTTAACCACTGAAATCCACCACCCCAGACCCCCGCAAAACCAGCGGGCGGAAGAGGTGAGGGCTTGCCCATGGGCTAACGGGCCTAAGAATATTTTTGACTATTTTTACTAAATAAAATTAATTTACTTTTATGTTTACGGTTTAAAATTATTATTTTTTATTAAATTCACTACTACAAAAATATCCAAAGAGACCTAAAAAAACAGATCCGTTAGAGTACTTAACGGGTCTCTTTACTTAATAAGACCTCATATTACAAATAAGAGGTCTCTTATGTTATCATAGGCCCAAAGAAGAGACCTGTGCGCATAGATGAGAGGTTTCTCGTAAAAATGGGGTCCACTCAGTAAAAAAGAAGAGACCCATTTCTCCTATAACGGGTCTGCTCCTCAATTAAATTTATTATTATTATGGAATACTCCAAAAGTCAGAAACCATAACTCTTACTTCTCTCTCCCTCCCCTGCCCTGTACAGCGAAAATCTAACCCTAATCCTCAATTTCTGATCTAATTGAATTCGCAGCGATTCATTCATCTCAAATTTCTCACTCCTTTATTCTCAATCAAAACCCCCGATTTATATTCTTGCAGATCACCAATTTCTACAGCTAATCGAATTTGAATAAAAGAACCCTAATTTTCGAAATCTGAATTTCAATTTCCGACTTTAATTGATACAATAGTTTCCAATTTTTCCAATTGTAAAGTGTATCAGCCTTGGAGGTTTCGTATGGTGAGTCAAGTCGTGGAGTTCAAACAACAGCTAACAGAGCAAGGGATGAATCGCAACCTCAAACAAACGATATTATAGCCGCCGTTGGTTGGGGTGTCGCCGCCGCCGCCACCGGGGGCCTTTATCTCGTCCAGGTTCTTTTTTCTATCCCCCCCTTTTTCAAATTTCATATTTTGCTTATTATTTCAATTTGGCTTTTAGATTGAACGAGATTTATTTGAGGGATGATGAACCCCTTTTAATTTCGATTTGAACAAACTGTTGTAATTTTATTTCTGTTGATTTGCATCTATAAAACATGGGTGGTTGGGTAGTGTTGACTGAGTTTTTGAAAGGTATTAATTGCTTAATTTGATGAATTTATATGTTGATGTTTATGGGTTTAAGTCAGTGGAATAGTAGATGATTTTAGTGATGATTTTGGTGAGGAGACGCACAACTTTTGATTGATTCTTTTGACTTAGTTATTATCCTGTGTTAGGTTTATTTTTTATTGTTTTTGATAACACGAATGAGGAAGAACAACTAGGGAACTGTCCTAGCAATGGTTGCCAGGTTGTGAGCCCTTAGAACAAATAATTTAGCTACTTTCTTAATCATGCAAGAGTCTTATACTAGAATTAATTTCATCGTTGAAGGTAATGACACTACAAGAAATAGAATTAAAGAGGGCAATTATTCCTAAAAAAGGAACGTGACAATAAATTTTCCCTAATAGAACAGATCAAACACAACAACAATGAACCGCCTTCCTTGGTATTGACAACGAGGGAGACATTATAGGGCGCCTTCTTTGACAGTAACAACGAGGGCGAAAAAATAAAATCGCCTTCTTATTTAAAGTACAGAATAACAACCAGGGTGATATTAGAAAGCTGCCTTATTTGAGAATAACAAAGTGGGCGACTTTTAACTCGTCGTCGCATTTGTAGAGAAGAAAATAAGAAAGAAATCAGTAGTTTTTTTTTCTCCTTATTCTTCTGATTTTTATCCAAATTTATTTGAGTTCTACATTTTCTTCTAACTAACATCGGTCCGATTAATTGCAAAAATGAAACATCGATCAGATTCAATCGATTTCATTTTTTCTCTGTAAATTTCTTGGAACCCGAAATCAATGTGTTCTAAATTCCTCTCTGGCGGTACGAATCTCTTTCTTTCGCCCTAAAAATTAATTATGAATCAAGTATTATCAATCGATTGTGTTTAGCGATTTTCTCGCTCAAATATCAAGCATTTTACTCCAATCTTAATTTTGTCGCCAATTTTGTTGCTTAATTTGGCCTTAATTTTGTATATTTAGAAATACGTATAAATATATGAATCAATTTGTGGTATTAGGTTAATTATTCTGGAAATTCAATTTTGTTTGAATTTCTTGCATATTTGATCGAATTGCTTGAAGATTAGTTCGAATTTCTTATTGTAGATTTGATAGTATTGCTTGACGATTAGTTTAAATTGGTTGGAGATTTGATCGAAATTTTCAAATTTCAGCAATAGGATTGAAGACGATTGGATGAGCTCTGCATCTTGGCTTCCAGTTTCGGTATATTTTCCCTCTCTCTACTCCCAATTTCGCAATTATGCTTCTGTTTGAATCAATTCGATTGAAGTTTTCCTTTGTAAATCATTTTTGAGTTTCATGTTTGAGTAGTCTTCTTGTGTTAGGTTGCTTTTCTGTGAAGTATAGTTAAGCCTCCATTGGTTAATGTTAGAAATGTTTCTGGTGCAAACTTTTTGAAGCTAGAAATGGAAATATATGATTAGGTTGTGATGATTGATCACGATTTAGGTTGATCTGAATTAGGAAGTTTGTCGCGTATAAGCAGGTTATGCCATCTCCTTTGGTTCTTATTTTTTTGTTAGTATGGTGTCTAGAAAGTTCATATATGAGTTGTTTTTCTGATGTCATTAACTACTCATTTTAGTGAACAATTCTTTGACTTCAAATATCAAAGATTTCTTACTGATGTTTCATCCACCTGACAGAGCTAATCAATTATTTAGCTTATCTTGTGCTTTAGGTAAGCAAAACCATACATGTCCTCCAAAGAAAAATAAAACCTACCTATCTAAATACGTGATATTAGATTGTGATTGTTGTTGTTCTACATTTTAAAGTTGGTGTTTTGAGATGCTAATAAAATAACATTGCTGAAAGTTAAACTGTTTATGGGAATTTAAATACTTGCTGAAAATTACCTTGTTGACATTGTAAGTATTGATTATTTATCTGCTGCATTTGATGACTTGGCTCCTTCTCATCTTGTTTTCCTTGAAAGCAGGATAAGTGTTGTACTTTAAATTATCCATTAGTTACATTCTTGCATCCAATAAAGGATTAAAGTTTATATTTTAAAACTTGTGATTATAGGATTCAATGACACCGGTGTGTGGCCAGAAATTAAAAGCTTCAACGACATCTTGTGCCAAGTAGCTGGAAGGGTCTGCAAAATGCAATTAGGTGCAACAGAAAACTCATAGGTGCAATAAAAATTATTTGTTTTTGTAGAAGGTTTTTATTGTGACACAAGTTGTAGAAGATTTTGATGTAATATTTTTTTGTTTTTTTTTGCTAGGCAAGTGTAAGTATATATATTAACAACAAGAGTAACCAAAGATCATGGGAACAACCTCCCAATGATCAAACACAATGTGACCAGTAAGCCACACAACTATCCCTCATACAAGTTGGAGAACCAACTGTAGTCACCAGGGTTAACACTCCTAGGAAGAATGTTGCTAATTCTGTTATGTACACAAAATTTGATGTTCCTACACACTTTGTCAGGTAGTCTAACCTGACCATTCCAGAGGGCATTGTTCCTCTCACACCAGATATGATTGACTGTACCTAATATGCTAGAGTACATCACACTTTTCTTAAATCTGGAAAACTTCTTCCTATGAATCCACTGCAACAAGGAAGCAAGGTCAGAGTGCATTGTATTAATGCCTATCCAAGCAGCCATGTGAGACCAGCATTGCTTACTGTAAACACACCTGAAGAACAGGTGTGTGTGGCTTTCAACTTTAGTGCCACAAATGAGGCACCAATTTTCAAGGGTGACACCAATTCTCATCAGTTTCTCTTTGGTGTTCAATCTTTCTAACATGTCTTGCCATGTAATGAATCTGTGTTTAGGAACACTTAGTCTACCCCAGTCTGCATTACACCATTGCAGTCTCTCAGAACCAGTTAGCATACTACAGTATGCCTGCTTGATTGAATATTTGGGCATAGCCACCAGATGGTTTATAGATATGTACTTTTTCATCAACTCCTTAACCTGACAGATTGCTTTCCAATACCAACTATCATTCACTTTTGGTGAGTAATCCCACCAAACTTTATCTTTGATGTACACATAATGCACCCACCTCACCCATACATTGTTCTTTTTTGTGGCAATCATCCAAACATGCTTCTCCATGGTTGCCATATTCCATAATTTTAGGTTCATGAGACCTAATCCCCCTTCTTTCTTAGGCTTGCACACATTCATCCAAGCCACCTTACCAGGGCTGTTTGAAACCTCAGAACCATGCCAAAGATAGTTTCTGCAAATGGCATTCACTTGCTTGTATATCCCTTTAGGAAGGATCATGATTTGGGACCAGTATGACTGCAGTGTCATCAACACAGAATTCACAAGAGTAAGTCTTCCAGCAAAAGAAATATTTCTTGAACTCCAAGTTTTCACCCTGGCACACATTTTCTCTATAATTTTGTCACAATCAGCCACATATATTTTCTTTGAACAAATAGGGATTCCTAAGTATCTGAAGGGAAAACTACCTCTGGTAAAACCAGTCATGTCAATAATTCTCTGGATGTTAGCCTCAGACATGCCAGAACAATACACAAATGTCTTTGGTGGGCTAGCTTTCAAACCAGTAGTGTTGGAGAAGAGTTGAAACCCTTGCATCATCAGGTGAACAGACTTGAACTCACCCTTGCAACATAAAATTATATCATCAGCAAAACACAAGTGGTTCAGTTTAGAAGCTTTGCATCTTGGATGGAACTTAAAATCTGGTTTTTCTCCCACTAGCTTGAGGATTCTGGATAGATACTCAATGCATAACACAAAGAGCAAAGGTGATAAGGGATCACCTTGTCTAAGACCTCTTTTCCCCTCAAAGAAACCATGAAGAGTACCATTGATAGAAAGAGAGAATCTAGGAGATTTAACACATTGCATGATCAAGTGAGTGAACTGAGTGGGAAACTGGAGACTCACCAACATCTCTTCTATAAAGTCCCATTCAACTGTATCATATGCTTTTTGAAGATCTAGCTTAATGAGGCAGCCAGTTCCTCCATTTTTCCTTTCATAACCTTTTGCTAAATCCTGACACACCATAATGTTATGGGCAATGAATCTGCTACGCACAAAAGCTCCCTGGTTTTGAGAAATCAGATCAAGAAGCACCAGTCTAAGTTTATTGCAAAGAACTTTTGAGATGCATTTATACACCACATTGCAGCATGAAATTGGTCTAAACTCTTGAACACTCACATGGTATTTCCCTTTTGGGATAAGGGTAATGCTAGTTGCATTGATCTCTTTTAGGTGTTTTCCTGTGTTCAGAAAATCTAAGACATCATCACTAATATCATTACCAATTTCCTCCCAAACCCCTTTGAAGAAATAGTTCCCAAACCCATCAGGGCCAGGGGCTTTTTTTGCATCAATGTCCCACATGGCAGTCTTCACTTCAGCTCTAAAATATGTGCCAATAAGTAGACAGCTCATTGCATCATCAACCAGAGGACCCTTGTTAACAACATTCTGATTCACTGGGGTTCTAATGGAATTCTTGGACCCCAACAACCATCTATAATATTCTAGGAAAGCATCAGGAACCTGAGCAGGATCATTAGTCCAGTTACCATGCATATCCTTGATGTAGAAAATAGAATTATGAACCTGTCTTTGTCTAATTGACCTGTGGAACATAGAAGTGTTGTCATCCCCACCTTTGACCCAATCCACCTTAGCCTTGTGACAGAGGAAGTTTAGGTAGGCTGCATGAGTTACCAGATATTCCTGGTGAAAAATTTTCTCCTTTGAAGCCAAGTCTTCACTTGAAGGATTTAGATGCAAAGCAGCTTGCAGATCACTAAGGTGTTTGGAAGCAGCCAACTCCTTGACCTCAATTTCTCCAAATCCATCTTTGTTTAGCCTTCTCAAAGCAGTTTTCACATTTTTAAGTTTCTAAACAATTTGGAACATTTTAGTCCCCTGGTAATCACATCTCCATGCATTCCTCACAATCTCCATGTATTGAGGAGCTTGTTGCCACATTGAGAAGAACTTGAAAGGCTTCTTGCCCACTGCTAGGTGAGGATACACAACCACCACACCAGGACAATGGTCAAAATAACCTTCATTTTTGAAACATACCTCTGTATTAGGATATTGACAACCCCATGAATGATTAATCAGTACCCTATCTAGCTTAGAGAAAACCCTACTATCACCTTGTTGTTTATTGTTCCAGGTGTAGTAGTTTCTACTGGACTTAGCATCTTCTAAGCCACATTTATTGACACAATTTTGGAAGTCCTGTATCTCACTTAGTCTCACAGGGCTTCCCACCCTTTCACCTGTATTCAAAACACAGTTAAAGTCACCCATGAGGATCCAAGGACCAGTAATCCTTGCAGCAAGGTTACACATGTCATTCCAAAGAACCATTCTCTCTTTTTGAGAGTTGTGAGCATAAATGAATGAGCTCCAGAACTTAGTACCATTTTTAAGACTAATTTCACAGTGCATTAGTTGACTAGAGCAGAAGATAGGGTTGACCTGGAACTCTCCAGGTTTCCAAGCAAGCACAATCCCCCCACCAGCATGACACATACTATTTGAAGTAAAGCACCAACGGTAGTCTTTAAGAAGGACCCGGAGATTCTCTTAAGTGATAGCACCAACCACTGAACAACTTTAGGTACAAGGCGCCAAGATTTTTAGCCTTGACCTTTGTTTCAAGAAGGCAAACCAGGCTGCATTTGTTAGCATTCAGGCACACTTTAACATCCTGCTGCTTTGCACACCTGTTCACCCCCCTGAAATTCCAAAAGAGCATTCTATCCATCAATGTCATGAGGTCTTCCACCTCCATCCATTGATCCAGTTTCATCACCTGCTAAGCCATCAACCAGTCCCTCCCCCTGTATCCTCTCCAGAACTGTGAGCATCCAAAACCTGGAATGAGTTTGTCACCACCACAGGAGATGTTTTCTCCTTTCTGTGTTGCACTGTACTCTTGGGTTGCACAAAACTATCCACTGAAGTGTTCACCACCACAACATTTGTGTTGGTTTTCTTTGCAACCCATTTCTTCTTCCCTTTCTTCTTCCTGCAATCATCAGTAACATGTCCTAACAACTTGCAGTGATCACAAACTATGGGTTTCCACTCATAGCCAATGTTGATTATCTTTAATCTACCATGTTCATCATGGAATTTGATGCAGTCAGGAAGTTCTTGAGTGAGGGTGACCTCAACTTGAACTCTAGCAAAGTGCAACTTCTCCCTCTGAACCGTGGCTCTATCTGCTTGAATAAAATTGCCTATGGAACTCACAATTTTGCTCAAACATTTAGATCCTAAAATTTTAGGTCAAGATTCTTCAGTTGAACCCAAATAGGTACTACCTTCACCTCATCCTTAAAATCATCAATGTCTTTATGCCAAGGTTTGCAAATCACAGGTTTCTTATCAAAGGTGGGTCGAATGTCATTGATTACTTTATCCATATTCTCCATAGTAAAGAATCGAACAATGAAAACCCCATGTTCAATCTCCACCACCTTATCAACTCCAAGATTTTTCTAAATCCTCCTAAAGAATCCTTCAATTACAGATAGAGGTGGGTTCGCACCTAAAACAACACAAACTACTGCAGAATTCCATGATCCAATAATCAACCTCATCCTGAATATCCTCCAATTCTATGCTAACAATACTATCAACAGTGCTAGTAGTTTCCACATTCTCATGATCTTGAAAAATGAGTATTGGGGTTACCTGACGATTCAAAGAGTGTCCCTGGCCTGATTTCATCACCGACAACCAGGTTGAAAAGGTTTTGTGAGCCTCCGATCGAATCTTCAAAACAGAGAGTGAAGTTCTGGGTGATTGAATTTCGCCCTCCTCCTCCGTGGAATCGGTCGCCTCCTCTTCAGTTTCCACCTCCATTGCTGCAACTCCTAGAATTTCATCCATATATTTAGTTTTCTTGGCTTGAGAATCCGATATAGGTCCAATCGGTTTATTTTGTTTCCTTCGAGCTTTCGATTTTCCTGCCATGGCGACAGCGTAGGAATGGAGCAACCTACGTTGAGAGAAAACTTGGGCGGGAGGGAAAACTATTGCTTGGCAGTTTTTCCCTTAATATGAATGGTTAACCAATAATGTTTTACAAAGTATATTTATTTATTTATTTGTTAATAAAAATATTTAGTCTTACAGTTTATGAGATTTGGAAGGAAAGAAACCAAAAGAGGTTCCAGCAATGTTTTCAGACCTGTCATCAGATTCTGCAGACGATTCAGATCACCGCTCATATCAGAATTTTACAGAAGGAAAAACTACAGACTTTCTGTACTCTATAATCTCTGTAGTTTAGTGCTGCTGGTGTTTGTTTACTGTGTGCAATGTTGCTCTTCAAGTGTTTGCCTCTGCTTCTTCTAGCTTCTGGTTTCTGCAGGGTGTTGCTTTGGGGGGAAGGCCTGTTGGTTTTGCTGTTTCTATGCAGGCTGACAGCTTCTTTGCTCAAGCTGGGTTCTGCTGCTTGGTTGTTGCGCTTCTTTGCACAGGCTGGGTGTTCCTTTGCTGCTTCTGCTTCAGCTCTGTTGCTTGTGTTGTTCATTGTTTCTTTTATTTGTTTTGCAGGCTGTTTTGCCTTTGTTTTTAGTGTTTTCTGGTGTTTCTTTGTTTGTTCTTCCTGTACTTTACCTTTTGGTAATAAATTTTTATTTACCAAAAAAAAATAAAAATTTGGTCAATTTTATTTTTAGTGCATTATTGAAAGATAATCAATAGTATTTAGATGCAGATATATTTTATGGAGCAACGGCAGGCATTTGTATTATTATTATTTTTAAAATAAAAAAATTGCAAAGAGACCTGTTATCTTACCTAGCGGGTCTCTGTGAAATGAACAAAGTTGTTATCTTACATGGGGTCTATGTGAAATAAACAAAGAGACCTCATATCTTAGATATGGGGTCTATTCCCCTTCTGAATTAATTTTGTCCTGCCTTACATAACAGACCCCCTTTCTTACTTAAGAGGTCTTTTATTTTTAACAAAGAGACCCCCTCATATCAAAGAGACCTTTGAGATAGAGACCCCCTCTCAAAGGGTCTCTTAGGCCTTTTTGGAGGGGTCTCTTTCCTTGTTTTTGTAGTAGTGATTCACTCTAAATTTTCGAGTTAGGCCATCCTATAAATAAAAGTAATGGGATATTCTTGTATGAATGAGTGAGAAAAATAAGTTATTTGGCTTAAATAGATATGTTAATAATGAAAGTTAAAAGTTTTACCCAATGAAAAGTCAAGAGTCCTATGTTTTTCAGTTACTTACAACAAAAATATACAAATATAAACGACTAACTAAAAACTTTATAATTTTTTTAATAAACGGCTCGGGCGGGATTTCCTTCGACAAATATTTTTTCGTCCATGTCCGCTCATTAATATTATTTCCAAAAATTATTTTTTATTTCAAAATTGTTGTTCAAACCTGCTATTTAGACGGGAGGAATAGATCAGGTTTAGTGGGCTGCAAAAAGACAAAAAAATAGGGATCTTTAGGCCGTTAAAAGACAAATTTCATCGATATAGTTTCTTAGTCTTTTTTTGTTTTATTTGACCTTTATTTTATAGTTAAAGACAATAAAGCTACGTAGTACAATGTTTTGAGTGTACTAATAAGTTCTCTTATGATTGGATAAATTGTAATTGAGTTATTGAAGTTTAGTTTTAGTACCGTGAATTGAATCATATCGCCAAGGATTATATCGAAAGGATGACATATATGCACACATACAATATATTTGAATATTTGGCAAGATCAATATGGTATAAAATAAATTTACTTTTTTAATAAACGGGTCGGACAGGCTTTCCCTCGATAAATATTATCTCGTCATGTTCGCCCGTTGATATTAATTACCAAAATTATTTTTTTCCAAAAATGTTGTTCAAACCCGCTAGTTAAATTGGGTGGATAGACCGGGTTAGTGAGCCATAAAAAGACAAAAATTCGGGATATCTAGGTAGGATGTAAAAAGACAAATTTCATCGGCAGGGTTTCCTAGTCTTTTTGTTTTATTTGTTAACCTTTATTTTATAGTGAAAGACAATAAAACTACGTAGTACAATGTTCAAGTGTATGTAATAAGTTTCCTTATGATGGGATGAATCGTATTTGAGTTATCGGAGTTTTGTTTTAGTATTGGAATTGAATCATGTGGCAAAGGATTAGATCGATAGGATGACATGCATGCTCACATACAAAATAATTGAATATTTGGCAGGATCATTATAGTACAAAATAAACTTACGAAGACATAAGTACAACATACCATTATTTTAGAACATTCATTGATTTGAAAACTCCACGTACCCATAGATCGAAAGCCACGATGATACTTAATGAAATAGAACAATGCTTCTTAATAAATTAAAAGTGGATAGGAAAACGAGCTTAATTATATAAGCTAGCTAAGGTTACTTAATTAATAAGTAACCTAGGTAGCCATGCATATATTAATTAAGCCGAATTTTAGTAAGTGTAGTTGGAATCAAGGAGCACCAACAACAACCTTGCGAGTTTGAGGAACATCAGTAGATGGGTGAGCTTCCACCTGCTCCTTAGCACCACCACAATATGCCGGTCCACTGCCACAGAAGTTGAATCGGCTACAACAAAGTCCTGCGGGGCAATGACCATTGTTACATGCACCTTGTTGTGCCATTGATGTTCCAACCAACAAGGTCATGATCACCATGATAATCACAAAGCTCTTAACCTTCATCATTTTTTTACAAATTAAAGCTCTTTGTTTTTAATTATATATTGTTGTTGTTGTTTTTGGTGTAAATTACTAACATAAGTGAAGGCTATTTATAGATAGATCACTTAGCTTTGAATTTTCTTTAATTTGCTTCTTGATCGTTCATTTATTCGATCGTATAGTAATAATGGAGTATCCGTCGTTGTTAATTAATTAGCTAGCTAGCTCCAAATTGCAATGTCTACATCATGATCATATGGATCATATCCTACTTAGCCACCATGAATAATTGATCCTTTTAGACGTACGACTAGTCTACACTATACTACATGATGAATTATATTGATGATACTACTCTCACTCTCTAAGTCCAGCCGCCACACGTACACTCTTAGTTTTCTTTGTTTCAATTCACCAAATAATTACGAGGAGAAGTTTGGTTTCATTTATTGATATACAAATAATTACGGATTTTTCATGAAATATCCCCGAGTTTTTGCGTCAACATCTCTCTGTGTCGTGTCTCCTTTTATTTGTTTTCCATATTCATTTCTTAGTTAGTGTCGACCCAAGCCAAGTGTCGCCCCTAGACGAAATTTGGCATAAACAGTTTGGCGCCGTCTGTGGAGACATTAACTAGGTTTCGCACAAAATTACCTCTCCTACTATGACTTCCGAAGATATGACACTCGCAGAGATGAAGGCAGCCTACGATCAGGCCCAGACAGATCTGGCCCAAGAAAGAGCATCTATTGAAAACCTCCAGAAAGAGCTCGAGTCCGTGAAAAGTACCAAGTACCAGTCACGCTACAAAGCCAGTGGGAAACCAAAGAAGTTGACATTCGAGATGCCCGACGATTTCGAAGATCTAACCGATGATGAGGAGACCCACGAAGAAGAAGATGGGATAACACCTGATCCAGTGACGCAACGCCTGAACAGGGTGGACGCATGCATGGCGAAGCACTACTCTCGTCTGATGAAGTTAATGACCAAACTACCAGGAGCACCTACACCAGTGGAGACAGAGCCAACCGACGGGTACGCAGCGTCACCATTTTGTGAGGCGATTGCCAGAGTAACGGTCCCACATACGCTTCGACTCCCCACCTGGATAACCCTGTATGACGGGACATCTGATCCTTACAGGCACGTCAACTTCTACAACCAGCGCATGTGGCAGATCGGAATCCCATACGACCTGGTCGAACCTGTCATGTGCAAATCATTTGGAGGCACCCTCGACGGAGCAGCTCTGGAATGGCTCATGAACGTCCCCCCCGGATCCATTTTTTGCCTTTCTGACCTCATCAACGCCTTCTATCAATAGTTCTCTAGCAGTCGCCAGTTGGAAAAACAGACCAGTGACCTCTATCGGTTGGTCTAAGGATCAACCGAGTCGGTACGCGATTATTTTAACCGTTTTAATTGTGAAAATTTAGTATAAAAAACTGTGATGTCAGGACAGCCAACGAAGCATTCAAAAGAGGTCTCGTCCCCAACTTGGAGGTGTACCGGGAGATAACCAAATACCCCTATGCAACCTTAGAAGAAGTCAGATCGAGAGCCACTTCCCAAATGCGATCGAAGACGACGAGATCACACGATCGGCAGCACAACGGTCGACAGGGGGCAGCAACGATAGGCGATCTTTCACCCCGAGGAACAACAACTGGCAACACCAACCGTATAACCGCCAAAACCAGGTACAAAATGTCAATCAGTACAATGATACTAATAATGTTTACAGGAATGAACGGGTCGAACATCCCAACATTTCCGAATACGGCTTCAACATCGACATCGGAGGCGTTGTGAACGCCCTTCAAAATACAGGTGGAGCAGTCAGGTGGCCCCGGAAGAACGACAGGCCAGATTCCATGAAAGACATGAGCAAATGGTGCGACTTCCATCGCGACAACGGCCACACAACCGAGGAGTGCATTTCCCTCAAAAAGGAGGTCGCATTTCTCCTTAAACGGGGGCACCTGAAGGAGCTGCTGAGCGACAAGGGAAGGGAGACATACAACAAGGAGAAGACCGCCCAACCCGACCCGGCGGCAAGCAGCGATCGACCAACGCCGCCTACGTTCGACAAAGTGGTAAACGTTATTTCAGGTGGTTCAGATATTTGTGGACTAACCTCTTCTGCAGCTAAAAAGATTAACAGGGGAGAATCTGGAGCCATCAAAGAGGGGCAAACCGAAGAAGAGGTCGCACTCAATAAATCCTTAGCAGCAATGACGATCACCTTCGACGACTCAGACTCAGTAAACGCACAACAGGAGCGCCACGATGGATTGGTAATATCACTCCAAAATAGGCAACTCCCTAATCAAAAGAATATTGATCGACAACTGCAGCTCGGCAAACGTATTGTTCTTGGATGCACTACAGGAAATGGGACTCGAAGAGAAAAACATCATCAGGAGATCGACAGTCTTAGTAGGATTCAGTACTGAACAGTCGGAGAAATATCATTGCCCACATATGCAGAAGGTGTCAACATCATGACCAAATTCAACGTAGTCGACTGCCCATCATCATACAACGTCATATTAGGGCGACCATGGATCCACAAAATGAAAGCAGTACCATCCACAAACGACCAATCAATCAAATTCCCAACCAAATGGGGCGTCATGGAGATCAAGGGACAGCAAAGAGACGCAAAGAAGTGTTATGAAGCCGCATTGAAACCATCAAAGTCCTCCATCTAGTAATTACAGCCTAGGCCGACCCCGGATGAGCCGAACGACCAACAGATCGATGAAATTGCATTAGACCCGACGAAACCAGATCAAGTCGTAAGGATCGGAGCGTCGCTGCCTGACAACATCAGAAGTCAAATAGTGTCGTTCCTAAGGGAAAACTTGGACTGCTTCGCCTGGTCACATGAAGACATGATGGGAATCATCCCGGACGTCATCACCCACAAGCTCAACGTCGACCCCAACTTTAAACCAGTAAAACAGAAACAACGAAAGTTCTCGCCAGAGAGGAATAAAATCATAGACGAAGAAGTTCAAAAGTTAATAGATTCGGGGAAAATCAGAGAAGTCAAATACCCGGATTGGTTAGCAAATGTCGTCGTAGTCACTAAAAAGAACGGCAAATGGAGAGTGTGCATCGACTTCACCGACATCAACAAGGCGTACCCTAATGATCCGTTCCCACTGCCACACATAGACGCCATGGTCGACGCCACCGCTGGTCAAGAGCTACTCACCTTCATGGACGCCTATTCGGGATACAACCAAATACTTATGCACCCGGAGGATCAAGAAAAAACTTCTTTTGTAACGGACAGAGGAATTTATTGTTATAAAGTCATGCGTTTTGGTCTTAAAAATGCAATTGCGACGTATCAACGACTGGTCAATAAGATGTTCAAAGATCAACTCGGAGACACAATGGAGGTCTACATCGACGACATGCTGGTAAAATCAAAGAAAGCGGATGACCATGTAGAACACTTGCGGCAATCCTTCGAAATCTTAAGGAAGTACGGAATGAAACTTAACCCAACTAAATGTTCTTTCGGAGTATCTGCAGGTAAATTCCTAGGTTACATCGTCACTCAACGAGGAATCGAGGCCAGCCCCGACCAAATACGAGCAATCATCAACATTCAATCCCCCAGAAACATAAAAGAGGTACAGCGTTTGACAGGACGGGTGGCGGCATTAAACCGTTTTATATCCCGGTCGTCGGACAAGTGTTGTCTGTTTTATGATGTTTTGCGCAAAAATAAAGGTTTCAGTTGGACCGACGACCATGAAACAGCTTTGCTAAACCTCAAGAAATATCTGATGACGCCACCCCTCATGTCCAAAGCCAAAGAAGGTGAAGTCTTGCAACTTCACCTTGTCGTCAGCACAACATCAGTTAGCGCAGTGTTGGCCCGAGAAGACAAAAAGCAACAACTGCCCATATACTACATCAGTAAGTCCTTAATAGAGGCAGAAACCAGGTATTCCTCCCTCGAAAAACTCGTCCTAGCACTCCTCACTGCCGCCAAAAAACTAAGACATTATTTTGAAACTCACCAAATAGTGGTGATGACTAACTATCCAATCAAGTCTGTGATGCGTAGGCCAGAACTGACAGGTCGAATGGAAAAACGGACGATGGCACTCGAAGGATTCGACATCAAATACCAACCAAGGACGGTCGTAAAGTCGCAGGCCCTAGCGGACTTTGTGGCAGATTTCAGCCCCGACTTGGAGAAAATAGCAGACGACGAAGTCAAACACATCAACAATATAGAAGAAACGTGGACACTCTTCGTCGACGGCGCGTCTAACTTTCGCGGTGCAGGTTTAGGCATCGTGCTGAAATCACCACAAGGGGACATGATAGCACAGGCCATATGCTGCGACTTCAAGGCGACGAACAACGAAGCAGAGTACGAGGCACTAGTAGCCGGAATGACGTTAGCTGAAAAATTGGGAGCAAGCGGACTCAACATCTTCAGCGACTCACAATTGATCGTCAACCAAATCAACGGCGATTATGAAGCCAAAGATCTCAAAATGACCTTATACCTCGAAAAGGCCAAAAAGCTAACCACAAATTTCAAACCCTTCTCCATAAAACAAATACCACGCGACCTAAACACACAAGCCGACGCCCTCGCAAATTTAGGATCCACACTCAGAAAATCACCGTTCTCGACCATACCCCTAGTTCACCTATTGTCGCCCGCCATAGAAAAAGAAATCCCACAAAACACCAACCTCGTCCTGTCAACCACAAATACAGACAGCTGGACCAAACCCATCCTCGACTACCTAACACACGAAACACTCCCCGAAGACAAGCTTGAAGCCAGGAAAATACTTTTCAAAGCTTCACGATATGTTATTTTGCAGAACGTGCTGTTTAAGAAATCAGCCAACGGGATTATGATGCGTTGCGCAGAAAAGACAAAGTGGGAAGGACTACTCCAGCAATACCACAACGGAGAATGCGGAGGACACGAAGGTGGACGAAGCCTATCTACGAGGATCAAAAGGAACGGATACTATTGGCCGACGATGCTCAAAGACGCCATGGGGTACGTTGCCAAATGCGACAAATGCCAAAGGCACGCAGGTATGACACATAAGCCATCTGAATTCCTACATCCAGCCTTAACACCGTGGACTTTCATGAAATGGGAAATGGACATTGTAGGAAAATTACCCGTCGCCCTAGGTCAAAAGGTCTTTATGTTAAACCTAACAGATTATTTTTCTAAGTGGATAGAAGCAGGTGCATTCCAACAAGTGAGAGACAAAGAAGTTTGCTCGTTTATATGGACTAACATAATATGCAGGTTTGGAGTACCCTCAGAAATCATATGTGACAACGGATCGCAGTTCATCAACGATAAAACCAAATCTTTCTACAGGACGTGGAATATCGAACTGAAGACGTCGACACCAAGGTATCCCCAAGAAAACGGGCAAGCGGAGTCTAGCAACAAGACGATCATCGCATCACTGAAAAAGGGCCTAGACGACAAGAAGGGGCGATGGGCAGAAGAATTGCCATCCATCCTGTGGGCCAATAGGACGACGCCTCGGACGGCGACAGGGCAGACCCCTTTCTCACTCGTTTACGGGTGTGAAGCGGTACTATCCCCAAAAGTAAAATTACCAGTGCACGATACGGGCTCATGACGCCAGAAAAGAACGACGTGGAACTAAGTGAGAATCTCGACAACACAGAAGACCTGAGAGAAGCAGCTTTAATAAGGATGGCGTCGCAACAGCAGATCGTAGCAAAATTTTTCAACAAAAACGTCAAAGTGAAAATGTTCAAGGAAGGCGATTGGGTGCTACGCAAAGTGTTCCAAAAACACGAAAGAGCTAAACGCAGGTAAACTCGCACCAGCTTGGGAAGGACCGTACTTGATCGATAAGATCATCGGAAAGGGGGCATACAGACTCGTCGCCAAAGACGGCAAGTTGGTCCCCCGAAGCTGGAACGC
The DNA here is from genome assembly GCF_020520425.1 of Spinacia oleracea. NCBI lineage: Eukaryota > Viridiplantae > Streptophyta > Magnoliopsida > Caryophyllales > Amaranthaceae > Spinacia > Spinacia oleracea. The sequence continues at coordinate 105,567,785 of NC_079487.1, forward strand.
CACTCACCTTAAACTTTATCATTTTTGAACACTTGTCGTGGCCAATTTTATCAGACGTCGTATCGTCGTTCTTATTTCCTTTTTCGTTTTTATCGCTTTATTTTTTTTAGGACCATTACTGACTTAATCATCGGAGGGCCGTTGGCATCCCCAACGGCCAATCCTCCTAGCAAACCCATGTTCCTTTTGCAGAACACACGACAGATGGCGACGTCCCCCCCGCAGAAGCGACGATACATAAACGAAGCAGATCTCAAACAACGACGTGTAAACAAGCGACAAAGGTACTACTTTACATATGCGTAATTACATCGTTCAAATGTCTGTTTTTTGTGACATCTAATATGTTACGCGCGACGAGAAATCCAAAACACAGCAAAATATTACAAAGTCCACGAAAGAGATGCAACTGAAAAACAAACACACTTACCATTCATAAAACAAAATGCGCATCCTCTAGGGCCACGACTTTTAAACACAATTCAACACAAACATACAACAAATTATCCAAATACCTCGTCGCCGCCATCGACGACGAGTAAAAACATCCAGAAAAAACGCAAAGACATAAAATATCCAAACTACCAACTATTACACTTCTTCTTGGGCGGAGGCCAAGGTCTCTTGCTCTTGCTCTTGCTCCGAGGGCACGACAACGTCGGCAACGATCGCCATCTCCGTCGAAACCTTCTCCAATGTCTCCTCCTGAAGGGCGACGATAGGGGCATCTCCCTCCTGTTGCACAACTGGAACCTCCTCCATGCTCCGTAACAAGGGCATCCTCGACCAATGGAGTGGCATCAACCTCGGTCGCACCAGTGCTAGCGGTGTCGGCCATCTTTGCCAACTCGTCCACATCCACCACTGGCGCGGCCAAATCCGCCATGGTACCACCGTTAGCTAAGAAGTCATCCACCTCCTTTTGACATGGCCAGATGATAGTCTCCCCAATCAAACAGGAGTACATTCTCTGCGCCCTTGTCCTCCATATAGCCAACGCCTCCATATCCTTGACCTCTTGCTGCAAAGCATCATACAGACTCTGCAGACCTTCTAACTTCGCCGCCTTTGAAGCCAACTCTTCGTGCACTTCTTGGACCTCTTTCGACGCCTTAGCAATTTTCTCATCATTAGCCTTCAACGCACAATCCCTTGCCTTCACGACAGAAGCCAAATCCGTCGCCTTCTTCTCCGCGCTCTGTCACCTAGACTCCCAGGACGACGATGCTTTCTTGGTCGCCGCGATCATCTTGCCAGCATTGGTTAAATCATCGCACAACTGCGCGCTAAACTTACGAGCAGCCATCGAGGCCTGGAACGCCTGTACACAAAGGTATCGCAACATAAATAATGCACGAAGAACGCAACGACAATCCAAAAGATAAACACATAATAAATGAAAATATACACTTACCCGTAAACTGAGTTCAGCAGCGTCCGACGCGACAGACATCGGTGTCGCGTCGCGATAACGACGGTACGTCGAAGGTAAGATCAGACGATCAGCATAAGGCCATACGGTGGTAGCATCATCGTCACCCAAGAAGTTCGGGGCAACGAGATATTTATATTTTCAGCAGCAGCAGTCTTCTCGGCAGGACACTTCTTGGTCGACGCAACAGGAACGCTACGTTGAGTGACAAAAGTCGACGACGCCTCGAACGGCTTAGGAGTAGACGACGACGCGATGGGATGGTAGCCTTCGACCCCAATAATCATAGGCGTCTCAGGCGACGCACCTATTTGAGAGTGACGGGGGACAATAGACATAGCCCGACCACCAGACGCCGAGACGAATTATGCCCACCAACAGCAGTGGTCGATCTCAACCGCTTCCTCGCCCTCTCCAGCATCTCGCTCTACGACATCCTCGCCACTGGCTTGGACGACAGCGTATGCTCTTCACGAAAAAAACACAACATCATAAAAAAAACCCCATCCAAACACAAAACAAACAAAGGCCAAACACAAAGAAATACATGAAGTATCAGCCATGTCGCCTTCTCCTTCTTCAGTAGACGACGAATTCGCTACCACCTCATCAAACAAATCCAACCTCTTCCGTCATCGAGTCAAACGGTCCGTCTCTTCCTCCACCTCTTCCTCGTCGACGTCACATGCTTGACTTCCTTCCTGACCTTCCAAACGACCGTCGTCGCGACTGAACGACCTGTCCTCGACAGAATAACCCAAAAACTTCCGGTACTTGTCGTGAGAATTAGCGTTCAACTCAGCCAACGATGCCGCCTTGACAACTGCAAAACAAAGCCAAGTAAGGCGACGTTCAGTAAAATAGCAGGAAACAAGAGTAAGAACCATAATTACCTTCCGTCGTCCACCCTTCAACCATAAAGTTTCCCGTTTCTCCCAGAGAGTCCTTGTTCACATAGACAAAACGTTTGCCAACCCCTGTCATTCACAGCTAACCCAACACCTAAGTTTTTCTTCCCTTTCTTCGTAACCAACGTATAGCGACAACACTCCTTCAGCGTCAGATCATAAGAGTACATCAGGTCAGCCAAGTCAAACGGACTTGCCAGTCTGAAGTAACCCCTTGCACCATGGCGAAAATTCGCCAGATCTGAGGCATTAACTGACCTGGACTCAAGTGAAAAACCTCAACGAAAGACCTAGCTAACAGTGTGAAATGGAATTTAAAGCCAATTGTGAATGGGTACTCGTACATAACTATATACCCCTCTAGACAGTTGAGAGCTTCTTCATCCTGACCAGGAATCTTTACCTCCGCCGACGGCGGCAGACCGGCAAGCTCAATAAACGCTGCCGGATTTCCAACAGTGGAGTAAATCGGGTTAAGAGACTTAACCCGACTAGATCCGGCCTCTCCTTTCCCCTTAGCCGCAATTGACTTAGATCTAACCATTCTACTCATTAATTTCTACAGGAAAATCGAAAGAAGTGAACGAATTTTACCTGAATTCGGACAAACTCAGAGCAGAAAATGATTTCTCTTCCTCCCTTTTTCTTCCTTTTTCTCTCTTGTTTTTAGATCTGAAAACTTTTTCGAAAAATTGTTGTGTGAAGAACTTATTGCATGTCGCGGATTTGTATTTAGGAAAATTTGGTAATATTAATCCAACCTTTGGCCGATTTTCTTTTATTAATCCCACCTACGACATATTTTTTAATAATCCCACCTTTACTACCCGACGACTTTTATTGGGCTTAAGTGGCCGGTAATCGGTGAAAAATTCAACGAGATGGTGATGAATTGATGACGATGACTGAATATATCGAGAGAGAGTACTGCCATGTAGAGAAATAATGCCGCTTACAACAGTTTTATGACCTGTTGGGCCCAATAAAAGTTGTTGGGTAATAAAGGTGGGATTATTAAAAAATATGTCGTAGGTGGGCTTAATAAAAGAAAATCGGTCAAAGGTTGGATTAATATTACCAAATTTTCCTTGTATTTATTGCTTTAGAATTTCAAGCGGTTTTATTTCCACGATCGAGGCAGTTGCGAACGGTTTATTTTTCGAATTTTAATTGTTTCTTTTGCTCCGTATGACCCCGCAAATTCACAATTGGGGGCAAACTGTTATCCCACTTTTTGTACTAACGACATAACTGCTTTGACCTCTGTCTATGTCATGTCTCCTTTTATTTGTTTTCCATTTTCATTGCTTAGTTAGTGTCGACCCAAGCCAAGTGTCGCCCCTAGACGAAATTTGGCATAAACAGATGTCATGCTATACAAAAATATTATTACTTGTTTTTTTCCAACTAACAAATAATTATGGAGTACATTATTTAAACTTAAATAAGTTTTCATGAAATAAATGAATAATTAAACAAGGTGATCAAAAAAAAAATTCTAGGAAAAATTAACATAGCATGGCTTAAATGGGTGAAATTTTGAATGAAGATAAATATAGGACTTGTTGGGGGTCTAGGCCTGCGAAAAACTAAAGTCGTTAACTCTGCTTTCTTGGGAAAGTTAGGTTGGAAGATAATTTCAGATTATAGCAATTTATGAGTTCAGACTTCAAACTATCCATGCCAAATATTTGCAATATAATACTTTTTTTGAATGTAAACCTCAGGCAAAGCGCTCTTGGATATGGGAAAAATTCCTCCAAATCATACCCCTTCTTCTCAAAGGTCTCATATGGAAAATAGGCTCGGGATCTAATGTCCTTTTTTGGCTCGATAATTGGTGTTTTTCTACAAATTTAGTCAACCATTTGAACTTAGATATTTCGGTAATCCAAACTCTAGATCTTACCGTCGATCATTTTATCACAAATTATCGAACTTGGGATATCCTTGCACTCTCTTTGATTTTCCACCTTCTGTTGTGCAAACTATCAAAGGAATCCCTATACTAGTAACTGCTTTACCAAATGAACCTTGTTGGGGTTTTTTTAGTAATGGTTCTTTTACAGTTAAACCTGCTACATGGTAGCACATAAATTTTTTTTTTGCTAAGCAAGTGAGAGATAATATTAATGAGCAAACAAGAATACAACCTAGGCTAACTCCAATCAATACGAACCAACTAGGTTGGACCCTATCTACAAGGAGCGAGCAGAAAACAAGCTATTCAAGGCTTCCAAAACAAAGCAAACTGCTAGGAATTACAAAGACATAAACCAATCACTATCCTTTCTACTGACATTCTTAGGCAAAACAGTTTGTATTCTACCTCTCACCACTTGCTTCAACTTGGTCACAGTGTGACTCACAGTAGGAACAAAGTTCTCCCATAAACTAGTATTCCTACATTGCCAAATCAGGTACACTGCTGCTACAAGAGCTGCATAACAAACCTGTTTGTTGAACATGGAAAAGCCACTATGCCAAACTTTCCTAACCAGATGAACCAAGTTGTTGCTGGAAACTGAAACACCTAGCCATTCTTTGACTGCTCGGATACACTCACTACTGTAAATACATTAAAAAAACAAATTCTGATGAGTTTCATCACCATGACTACAAATCAAACAACTAACAGACTGGCTAACACCAATTCTGGCCAACTTTGAAGTGGTCTGAAGTCTTGACTGTATGGGGAGCCAACCAATAAATTTGTGCTTGGGAATGTTCAGCCTATTCCACACGATCTTATCCCAATGCACTCTAGGTTTAGTCCCAACTAGTTTCTCATAAACCTGTTTCACAGAATAAGTAGTCATTGCCCCTAATTCTGCTTCAGTGAATAGGTGCTTCAGCTGCTCTTTAGTCTTACAGATTTTCTTCCAGTACCAACTTGCAGAAACACTAGGTTGGTACTCCCACCAATCCCCATCCTTGAAATACACAGAAGAAACCCACTTAATCCACACATTATCTTGCTTACTAACTATTGCCCATACATACTTTCCAATTGTTGCAATATTCCACAAGATGACATCTCTAAACCCCAAACCACCAGCTTGTTTCCCACAACAAGTGTTCTCCCAAGCAATATTACTAGGCTTCTTACTATAGGCTTGACCACTCCACAAAAAAGCCCTACAAATCTTCACGATTTCCTGCAACACACTCGTTGGCAACACATAAATCTGAGCCCAGTATATATGTAAACTCAGCAGCACAGAATTGATCAGCTGCATTCTTGCAGTGTAAGAGAGATTTTTGGAACTCCATATCTTGATTCTGGCTATGATTTTATCCACTAGATGACTACATTGAGCAACTGAGATCTTTTTGGAACAGATTGGAACACCCAAATACTTAAAAGGCAGCAAACTTCTGGTAAACCAGACACATCCACTACCCTCTGAACATCTCTTTCTGGCATACCATGACAAAAGATAGAGGACTAGCTTCTTTTGATTAGGTTTAAGACCAGAAGAATTAGAGAAGAGTTTAAAAGCTTGCAGCAGTAACAAAATAGAAGGATAATTACCCTTGCCGCATAGAATCAAGTCATCAGCAAAGCACGGATGGGTAAGCTTAATCTCTTTGCATCTTGGATGAAATCTGAATAGAGGCAAGTCACACATTTTGTGCAAGATTTTGGACAAATATTCCATACATATGACAAATAAGAGGGGGGAGATAGGATCTCCTTGCCTCAAACCCCACTTGGATTTAAAGAATCCATGCATAGAACCATTAAACATCAGTGAGAACATAGGAGTGGAACCACACTACATGACAAGATCCACAAACTGCTGAGGAAATTCCAAATATTCTAACATTTCCTGAAGAAACTTCCAGTCAACAATATCATATGCTTTTTGTAAATCAATTTTCATGAGACAACTAGGCTTCACTCCCTTCCTTCCATACTGTCTCACCATATCCTAAACAACCATGATGTTATGCACAATGAATCTACCATGTACAAATCCACCTTGATTTTCTAGAATGAGATCAGGCAGCACCTGTCTGAGCCTCCCACATAAAACCTTTTTAAAACATTTATATAGAGTATTACAACAAGAGATAGGCCTAAACTCACTCACATCTTTAGGGCATTAATTTTAGGGATTAAAGTGATGACTGTATGATTCAGTTCATTCAATATTCTACCATGTTGAAGCATATCAAGAACAGCAGCAACAACCTCATCTCCAACAATATGCCATGAATCTTTGTAGAAGTGAGACCCAAATCCATCAGGACCAGGTGCCTTGGCTCCTGGAATAGAGAATAAAGCAGCTTTAACTTCCTCTGCAGTATAAGGAGCATTCAGAATTGTTTTGTGATGAGCTTGACAGACAGGGCCTAACTGCACCACTTGTTTAATAACTGGAGTTCTAGACTCATGTTGACTCCCCAATAACTTCTTATAGTAATCCAGAAAGGCACCAGCAACCTCAGAGGGGTTATCCTTCCACACACCACCCATATCATGAATACTATAGATTTGATTCTTCACATTTCTACTTTTGATACTCTGATGAAACAAAGCAGTGTTTTCATCACCGTCTCTCAACCATGCCATTTTAGCTTTTTGGCTCAAAAACACCAAATAAATTTTATGCTTAAATCTATACTCCTTAATGGCTCTCAACTCTGCATCAGCTAAATCCAGATTTGTGGGGTTCTTATGCATAGCTTCTTGTTCCTCAACTAGATCATGATAAGCTTTTAAATCAGCAGCTTGCACATTAGTAAAACCAATTTTATTAAGCTCCTTAAGAGCAAGCTTAACTCTCTTAAGTTTTCTAACTACAGTAAACATTTTACTCCCTCCAATCTGAGTGTTCCAAGCTGACTGAACATTGTCAAAAACCACATGGGAAGTTTTCCACATTGTAAAGTACTTGAATGGCTTCTTTCCCCCATCAACCTAGGATAGGCAGTAAGCAAGCTTGGAGAATGATCAAACTTCCCTTCAGGTAAGAAACAAACCGCAGCATCAAGGTAACCATCTTGCCAAGCCTGGTTAGCTACAATTCTATCAATCTTTGAAAAAACTCTCTTGTGACCTTGCTGTTTATTGTTCCAAGTAAAGAAGTTACCTACACACTTTAGATCTTCCATACCACAAGTGTGCATACAACTACAAATATCCACAATGTCACACTGTCTCACAGGGGCACCAATCCTTTCCTCAGTAGCCATTACACAGTTGAAATCACCACACAATATCCAAGGATCAGTAGTATTAAGCAATCTTAGATCTCTCCATAATTCTTGTCTCATAACAGGATCATTATGAGCATAAATGAAGGTGCAAAAGAAGCTAAGCATACCACTGACAGGAGTAACTTGACAGTGCAAAAATTGACTAGAAGCAACAACAATATTGACATTAAAGCTCCCAGCCTTCCAAGCAACAACTATTCTACCACCAGCATGATAACTAGCATTACTAGTAAAACACCATTTTGCAAAAACTTTCTGATAAAGCTTACCCAAATTGGACAGCTTCACCTTGTGCTCCAGAAGTCCTACTAATCCCACCTCATATTTCTGAATGAAATGTTTAACTTCATTCTGCTATTGAAGTGAGTTAAGATCTCTGACATTCCAAGCTACCACTCTATCCATGAGGGTGGGAAGGGTCCCCCCTTCCATGCGTTACATCCCTTTGTTCAACACTATTTCTTTCCTCACCATCAACTTCTGCATTTCCAGCTAGTCTAGTGTCCAAAATCTGAAAGACATTAGATGTTCTAACTGGATCTCTTGGAGATGTTCTAACCCTTATAGGCCTTACTGATCTTTGAAACCCCTCTGGATCCATCACTGGACTTGTGATATTCTCAGTAGAAGTTGTTTGGACCTGTTTGGACTTTTGCACCCATATCCTCTTAGATTTTCCCTGCCTACAATCTTCCTGCAAATTCCCTATCATCTTGCATCACATTGTAGGTTTCCATTCATAATACAGACCTACTCTCACCATCATTCCATTCTCATCCCTAAATGAAATCCATTCAGGGAACTCCTGTGATAATGGGACATCCACCATCACTCTGAAAAATTAGACTTTATCTCTGTCGATTGTAGCTTGATCTCTTTTAATAGGCTTCCCTAGTTGGCTTATAATTTTGAACAAAGCTTTTTCCCCCCAATATTTGAAATTAAGCTTCAACTGCACCCATATAGGCACAGATTTCACATCCTCTTTATCCATGTTCATATCAAAATTCCATGGTTTATAATAAGTGGCTTGCTATCAAAGAAATAATGTCCAGTTAAGACCATATCTCTAGAATCCATGGTTAAAAATCTTACAAGGAAGATACCCCTCTTCACCATAACCATCTTATCTACATTCAAATGCTTCCAGATACGCCTAATGAATCCCTCCATAACATTAATAGGAGGATTAGCACCCACAACATAGCAAACTACAGCTGACTTCCAGAAATCAACCTCTTCCTGAATATCGTCAAAATCAATTTCAACTAGGCTAATAGCAGAATCAATCGATTCAATCGCATCAATAGTATCATTAGAATTCACAGTATCATTAGCATTCACAGTATGAACAGAATCATAAACAGAGCTAATATCATCCACATTTTCATCAAATTGCTGCAAAATAGGGATTGTACTTACGTCCAAATTGGCTCTGGATTGAGTTCGGCTCGCAATACCAGTGGAATTGTGTATTGCCTGCAGATAATCATTGAAAGTGTGCCGTAATTCACTGCGAAGTTGGAGCTGTTGTAGACTCGATTTCGGTGTCAGCATTTCATTCGCAATACCAAAATCAAGTAAAGAAGTTGTATTCCCCTACCAAGTAGGAATTTTCTTGGATATGGAAGCTAGATATTGCTCCAAAGTTAAAATTTTTTGTTCGGCAATTATTGCATAACGGCCTCCCAACCAGGGATAACTTATCATATCGTCATATAAACATTAATAATAGTTGCTCTTTCTGTGCTACTCCAAGAGAAACGCGACACCATCTATTATTTCATTGCCCGTTTGTTAGAGAATATTGGGATGCAAACGCCTCCGTTCGATGGCTTGGCACTCATCTTCGACCTTCTTCTGTTCTTACCCTTTTTCGTGAACTCCGTAACAATGTGACCTTACCGGCTAAAGATATCATAACTTCTATTTGGAGTATTTGGAAAACATGTAATGCTCACATTTTCAGAAAATCTCCTGTCTCATCGGTGCAAATATACAGTAGAGCTTTCATGATCTTTACAGAATGGAATATGCGCACACATCTTGATTAATTGGATGTTAACGTTAATAATAATGCTCTTTCAAGGTCTCCACATACCACGCAAGTTTCTTGGACACCTCCGATCCCTGGTATTGTGAAAATTAACTTTGATGGGTCAGTTCGTAACAACTCTGGAACAGCTGGTGTAGTAATTAGAGACCACCTAGGAAATAATATTGTTAGTCGAACCTACAATCTTGGAAACTCCTTTCCACTTCTTGCTAAAGCCAAAACTCTTCGTAATAGTCTTCTTTTAGCCATCAAAAAACATATATGACATGTTTTCATTGAGGGTGATAATTTATTAATCATAAACATTTTTCAGGGAAACACTCAATGCCCGTGGAAGATGCAGGTATTAATGAATGATATCAAGTAGCTTTTGAATAATTTTGATCGTATTTCTTCTCGCCACATTTATAGGGAAGCCAATCGCGTAGCAGATTATGTTCTTGCATACAAACGCACCAAGAAATTGACCCATACATAGATAGTAAATTTTCTTATTTTATATCTTTACATAAGTTAGGATATAGTCTTGAGAGAAGATTATCCAAATTTTTGTTGTATCTTTCTTTTCAAACAAAAAATATAGGACTTGTTATGTTATGTGTTACTAGTCTTATATGCACGCGATGCATGCCAGATTATACACAAACTTAAATTATAGTTGGATATATTGTCAAAAACCAAACCAAATTACATAATTCATGACAATTTTCCTTAAAATAAGAGTTGAACACAGTTTACTCAAATTCAGTACTAAAAAGTAAAAATAACTAAAACAATTCAATCGGAGGGGAAAATATTGCCTAATGTCAAAAAAGATGATCAATTCAAACATAGGGGTGTTGCTTAGCAACACCCATTGCAAAAAGTAGGGTCAAATATTTTGTTTGGCCGACATCTACTATTTTCGTTTTAAAATGATTTTATAGTTACTATTTGCATAAATATTAAGATAAAATGGGAAGAATGTGTAAAAAATTGGTGAATATAATAAAATATGAATGAAGTACTCCCTTCGTCTCTTTTTGTTCTTTACGTTTTCCTTTTTGAATGTCTCAAAATGTTCTTTACATTTCCTTTTATATCATCACGTACATAAATTCTTTAATATTCTATCAAAATTTGAGTCCAATGATTACTTTAACTAATTAAATTCATTGGATTATTTAATTTCTCACATCTTTCTATTAGGACATTAAATTTTTCTCATATTACCAATATCAGAATTTTGATAAAATTGAAAACATTATATAAACGTTATTTTCCTTGTTTGAATAAAAAATTAGAGAAATTTCAATGCACATTAATTAGTTGTTAATAAACGTGCAAGAGGTCAAACGTAAAGAACAAAAAGAGACGGAGGAAGTAATATTGATGTGTAAAAAAGTGGATGGGTGTAAGAAAAATATGAATAAAGTAAGTGGAAAGTTATAAGAGGTGTTTGGTTGGCGGATTCTACGTATGAAGTATGGGTTTAGAATGGTCTAAACTCATACCATGTGTTTGGTTGGAAATTTTAAGAATTTTAAACTCATACCTCAAACTCCCTAGGTATGGGTTTATAAACGTGGGGGGAGGTGAGTATGACTCATACATTTACTAAAGGTAGCAAACAAAAGGGAAAAAATGCATCCTCAAATCGAACCAAACACATGGTATTAAGAATCAAGTTCTAAACTCGTACCCTCTTGTTATCATTCCTGATTCTAACCCCATAACACTTTGTGAACCAAACGCTTTTTAAATATTATAAAATAAACTAAGATGGGTAAGATAGTAAATTTTTATATTCAAAATAAAATTACGAACAATTAATGTGAATAACATTACAAAACAGACTAAAATAAAAAATGTAAAGATATTTTAAAACTGAGAAATTGTAAATCCCTTAATAAACAAACCGAAAGAAGCCCCATGCAAAATAAGGCACCGAAGCCCAATTTATTTGACGGAAGAAATACCAAGAATAAGATACAAGATATATTGACTTGTTGACTGGAGAAGACGATAAGATCACCTCTTTACTCTTTACTCTTTAGGCGGCATCCGTCTGCGACTCGATCTGAGTTAAAGGAGTTAAGCACATTGTGATACTTATCAGTCATCACTCATCACCACCGACGGAGTTCCATTCAAAGGTCAAGCTGCGACAGCACCGCGCCACTCCTCGGCCCTCGAACCATTAATTCGTCTCTTCTTAGACTTGTATGACATCTGTCCAATTCTCCATTGATCTTAAGATCGATAACAACACTATAAATACCCTCTCATCCATCACCACTTTTACCCATCACCAAAACAAACCAAAATAACATAATAATATTACCATTAGAGCTAGATAAAATCAACGTGTGAAACACTTAATTAATTTCACGGAATATAATATAGCAAAATGATGAAGATGATGAAAAGCTTAGTGATGATCATTATGGTGATCATGGCTGCTATGGTGGGAACATCAATGGGCCAGCAAGGTGCATGTGGTCCCAACCGCAGTTGTCGACCAGGACTTTGCTGTAGCAGATTCAATTACTGTGGTTCTGGACCTGCATATTGTGGCCGCGCCACTGCCGAGCAAGAGTCTGAAGCCCTTGCCCGTGACATTGCCGCTCATACTCGTCAGATTCTTGCTGCTGCTGCTAAACATACAGCTCCTTGATCGGAGTTCATGTTGAAAGATGCCAATGTGTCGCCGGGTCGGGTTTCATGATGGGCAAAGTCGTTTTGCTTTCTAATAAAAGTCGTTACTTAGTAATAAGCATACTAGCTACTAGGAAAATAACGTACTCCACTTCTTATGGAAGTTTACAGTATACTTTCCTAGCTAAGTTATTATAGTTCGTGCCTTTGTTGTAAATTACATGAATAAATGAATAATACATGTAGTTCTGCGTTGCAAGTTGTTATTTCCTAGTGTTTTAAATTTAGGGTGATGATAAAGGTCGCAAGCATTCCTAGTGTTTTTTTTTAAACATGTATAATAGGTTAAAAAAGTTAAATATTTTAGTTTCCAATTTAAATCATGACACATAAGCATGCCATGTCATAATTGTGACACGGCTTAAAGGTCGCATGTTGCGACCTTTATCATTTTCGTTAAATTTAATCTATGGTAACAATATATGGGTTTTATGTGCAAGAAAAAATAATAGTATGTGTTAATTCCTTTTATGTCGTTACTTGATCGATCTAACTTTTGGCCGGTTTTCATTAATTAAGCCTACCTATGCGATATTTTTTAATAATCCCATCTTTAAGTCATAACTACTTTTATCACGCCAAAGTGACTTGCTACAGGGAATAAAGTCAATGTTTCTTTCATTGACAACCTAAACTTGGTTCCCAAATTCTTATATGAGACTGTCCTCACCATCAACTGATGGTGAGACCAGTTCACACTTGCGAATTTAGGTATGTTACTTCTATAGTTTAGACATGTTACTTTTTTTTATAATGTTAGAGGAGGTACTTTTTTAGTTTAGGTATGTTACTTCTATAGTTTATACATGTTACTTTTTTAGACGGAGTAGTTTTAGGCCGGGGAGATACCTTCTTAGTTTAGGTATGTTACTTCTATAGTTTAGACATGTTATTTTTTTTATAATGTTAGAGGAGGTACTTTTTTAGTTTATGTATGTTACTTCTATAGTTTATACATGTTACTTTTTTAGACGGAGTAGTTTTAGGCCGGGGAGATACCTTCTTAGTTTAGGTATGTTACTTCTATAGTTTAGACATGTTACTTTTTTTAAAAAAAAAAAAATTAGAGGAATTACTTTTTTTAGTTTAGGTATGTTACTTCTATAGTTTATACATGTTACTTTTTTTATACGGAGTAGTTTTAGGGGAGATACATTCTTAGTTTAGGAATGTTACTTCTATAGTTTAGACATGTTACTTTTTTTTTTAATAATTTTAGAGGAGGTATTTTTTTTAGTTTAGGTTTGTTACTTCTATAGTTTAGACATATTACTTTTTTTATAATTTTAGATGAAGTACTTTTTTAGTTTAGGTATGTTACTTCTATAGTTTAGACATGTTACTTTTTTTTTATACGGGATAGTTTTAGGAGAGGAACATTTTTAGTTTATGTATGTTACTTCTATAGTTTAGACATTTACTTTTTTTTATATATAATTTTAGAGTAGGTACATTTTTAGTTTAGATATGTTACTTCTATAGTTTAGATCTGTTACTTTTTTTTTATATAGTTTTAGAGGAGGTACGCTATTGATTTCGCGCTCGTCACACCATCAAGTTGATGGTGTGACTGGTCTCACAGGAGACGCACTGAACTTGGTTTTCCTCCTAAAATGCTTGTCACGTCAGCAGTTCATTGCCAACTAATCAAGTGTTCCAATTTTTTTTTTTAAAGAACCCAAAATTTTACAACTCTCTCTCTCTCTCCTCTCCTCTCCTCTCTATCTCCTGTATTTCCTCTCTCCAATGCCTCATCATCTTTCATTTCCTGTTCTCCATGTCCAGGCCTCAAATTCTGGCTCAAAATACCGGTGCAGAAATCGAACAATTTCTTACAATTCCCAGTATTATTGCCACACAAATCAAACCCTAATACAGGAACTTGAGCCACAATTTGAACCAAAGATTTCCGCAAAACCCACACTTAACCCCATGGTAAGTATGGTCATCATACCCCAGCCTTTAATTGGCCTGTTATATGGTCTCACTGCCATGTCAGCTCTAAATTTTTAGCTGAAATTTCAAAGATAATTTGAATTTGAATTTTGAATTTTTTTTTTTTTTCTTCTAATTTCGATGATTCCTAGGGACAGGGTTACTTAGGAGAGAGAAAACATGGAGGGAGTAGCCTTTCTACACTTCCTTGAAGGATAGAGAAAGGTTTAAGAGAGAGAGTTCAAATGAAGGAGAACCCACCACTTTGTCACCGACTAACCTCAGCCACCACCCTCACTGACTAACCTCAGCCACCACCCTCACCGACAAACCTCCATCCATGGGTCATCTTCCTGAGCAGCAGGCCGCCACTGTATAAATTCCAATTTCAATTTAATTCTGTACATTGGAACTTTGATGTTTAATTATTTTTAATTTTAGTGCATTTTCGTTGTTAAAATGGTGATTTAGTTGCTCATTTGGAGTTTTCTTAGTGTTGCAAATTATGGTGATTTTGTTCCGAAACGTTTCGTAGGATTATAGCTTTGAGATACGCCTGAGAAACGTGATTCTTTGGATCTTAAGACGTTTCCGAAGCCGTTGGTTCAGAGGTTTTTCCCCTCCTACTCCTTCAAATGTATAGTACCAGATTATTTGAGGATTTCGTTAATTTATGAAATTGGGTTTTTGGGAATTCAGTTGTTTTTGGAGTTTTATATATTTGGGTATATTCTCAATTCAATCATTTTTAAAATTTAAGTTTTAATGGGTTGGGTGTTAGAGCAAGAGAAAGTATTAGAGGAGTGCTTGTGTTTTGGGACGATGAAGAATTGAAACAGAAAGGGTAAGTGAAGGAAAAGTGGGCAAGGGGTGTCTTTCATTTGCCTTTTTTTTGATAGTTTATTTATTGCATTCCTAATCTATCTATTTATATCTATATAATATACTAAAAGAGAGGAAATTAATGTGGTGATGACAAATGTCACTCATTGATTGGCCTCTCTTTTAATTTCAAAAAAAAATAGTCTAAATTTATTTTGTCTTATTAAGAAAGAACCAGAGAAGATATTTTTGATTTCCATTATAAAACTTAAAGATTATGTTGATAATAGATATCCTAAAATATTACGTACGTAGTAAAATTGCAAACTTCCAAGAATTCTATTTTTAAAGATTCATATATTATGTTAAATATTCTCTCCTAAACCTAAAAAGTTGATTATATGTTATTTAATTAAAAAAAATCCATGTCATTATATTATTTTGACTTAGCTAAGAATATTATGCAAAATATATGGACATATATTTATGTAAGAAATCAGAGGCTTAGCTAATTAATGCACGAATGTTTCGATTATCTACGCTATTATATAATAAATTATGGCAAATTAACATGCAAAGATGAAAATGCTAATATGTTTCTTGATTATTAAGGCATGAAATTGGAAATTATATAATTTATATACTCCTTGTATATATATTATCATGAATGTCACAATCAAAGAGTTTTTATATTGGCGGACAATTTTTTTATTAATGTCGTTTATCATATATTATAAGATAAATGAATTGCCTCCAGTATAATTAATATAAGTCATACGGGTACATGGTACAACATTCGAAGTATGTCATAGTCATATATACATAGTAGCTTTTCGGTATAGTATTCGTATATGGCGAATTATGATTAAAGTTAATCATCTAGAATAGACCATCTAAGTATGCATATTCAGAAAGGCATTTATACGCGTAAATTTGCAATCACGTCATACATTGCTAATAATTAATATTTTTTTATATTATCTAAGTGTGTAATTAATATCAAACTATATAAAAAGTAAAATATGTTCTAAAATGATAACTCAAATTGCCGTAAATAATCATGATCATCTTAAAGTATTTGAACGACTATTTTCTAAAATATGCCTAGCTTGCCCATATAACTATCTAAAGATATTTGAATTACTAAATATTACTTAGCTGTATATGACTATCTACATCATTTAACAAAATTACCAAATATGACCTCTATTCTACTCCCTCCATTCCTTTATGTTGTTCCCATAAGGAATGTTGGGGGTTTTTTAAGAAAACTGAATCTTTATTTGTATTGGGATATGAGTAATGATTGGGTGTAAGAATAATGATTATGTGTAAGAGATTATATATTTAAAATAAAGGAAGGAGAGAGAAAATATTAAAGAAATAAGATAAATAGGAGATATTTTATTATTAACAACAACAAAAAAACCAGTTTAATTCAAACCAAAAAAATCAAGAAAAATCAAACCAAAACATTCAACAAACAATCAATAATTCGACCAAATCAACAATCAAGATTTCGAACAAAAAAACCAAGATTAAATTTGAACAAAAAACCAAAATTAAATTCGAACAAAAAAACCAGATTTGAAATCAACAAATCAACAAACAAAACAAACAATCAAGAAAATTTGACATAAATAAACCCAAAATTTCGGTACAATGAACCCAGAAGTTCGACATAAATAAACCCAGATGAAAATTACACCCAAAATTCATCCCAAAATTCAACCCAGAAATTCTAGATTTATTCAACCCAAAATTAAACCCAGAAATTTGACCAAAACAACCCAAAAATTCGAGAAAATCAACCCAAAATTTCGCCCAAATCAACCCAAAAATTCGAATTAATCAACCTAGAAATTCGACAAGCAATTCAACCAAAATTAACCCAGAAATTCGACAACAACCAGCCCAAAAATTCGACCAAAATCAACCCAAAAATCCAACCACAATCAACCCACAAATTTCGACCAAAATCAACCAAAAAAATTTGACAAAAATCCGACCACAATCAACCCAAAAAATCAACAAAATTCGACCAAAATCAACCAAAAAAATTCGACATAAATCAACCAAAAAACCCGACCAAAATCAACCCAAAAATTCAATAAAAATTAACCAAGAAATTCGTCAAAATATCGAAATCAGCCATCTCAAAATTAATTCGAGAAAATTAAACCCAGACATTCGACTAAAAAACAGAAAATTAAACCTTGAAATTCGAGAAAATTATACCCAAAATCAACCACCAAATTTAACCAAATTTAACCCAAAAAATCAGCCAAAATAACGACCAAAATCAACCCAAATTTTCGACAAAAATCACCCAAAAATTCGACAAAAACACGCACAAAAATAAATTAATACTCACTTGATCCTTAGTATCACTCACGATTTTGAGGATTTAGAGGTCAAATTCGGCCATGAAAACTCTAGATCTAGAGTTTTTATGGTCGAATTTCACGATCTAAAGCCATAATACATGCGGCGGAGGTTTGGTTGCAGTGGTGGCGGTGATCTCGTTTTTAGATCTGAAGAATGGAGAGTTGTTTTGGAGGAGAGAGAGTGAAAAGTTGAGAGGAGGAGAGAAACGGATGAAGAGAGAATGAAGAGAGAGACTGAGAGATAAGAAAATGAAGAGAGAGTGAAGAGAGAGAGTAAGAAAATGAAGAGAGAGAGAGACATCCGAAAGAGGTGAGAGGAGTGAAAGAGACGGGTAGTGGGGTGGGGTTATGGGGGGTGGGAAAATAATTAAATAAGGGTGGTGGGGAAAAAGAGGGTGGAAAAAGGGTAGAATCTTAGGGTTTTTTGGTAAATAATGGGGAATCTTAGGGTAAATTGGTAAAAAAATCATAGCTAAAAATAGTAAAGATTCAGTATGGGTACAACAAAAAGAAATGCCAAAAAAGGAAATGGGAACAACAAAAAGGAATGGAGGGAGTATAAGGGAAGATGGGATGATTTGGTATCCGTGTAAAAAGATTAAAATGAACTCATTAAGTAATACATATCACATTCAATAAAATATTCATTTCAAACAAAATCATATTGTTAAGAAAGTAATTATTTATTTAAGGAATAGACTTAAATTAAGAAAAGTAAATAAGCTGAGTTAAAAATTTAGAAAAATAGGAAAGTAAGGAAATTATCAATAAATACGACTTATGTTAAAATTTTCTAAAAAAATAAGATTAAAATTAATGTTGAGATTCCTCTGAAACTAAAAGAAAAATTAGTCAAAATTGTGCAACTACTAAAAAACATTGATAGTATTATTATAAAATTATTATATTATTAATATGCTTGCAACAACATAAATATTTTAAATATGTTAATGCAAAGGATTTCCATATAACTTGTATATAAAATTTCGTGCAAATTTAACATTTTGGTATGTAAACTGTGCATCACACTTTATGATTGGGTGAGTTTGGTTTTAGGTTGGGATGACGAAGAAGATAGACATAGATGCATGATTGACTAATATTCACTAATAAATAGAGATTTGGTATTGATGAGCGGGTTTAAGGATATCATGTACCCAACTAGGTGATGGAGCGAGTTTAAATTTACTAGATTTGAAAACACTCACTGAATCCTAATTATGTATGTCACTTTTTAAATAATTTTATCAACATTTCAATTTTAATAACCCATAATAAATTTATGTCAATATATTCTAAAGTTAGCTGAAAAATAAAGTATATTATCTATCAAATATAGGGATGTTAGATTGTTAGCGAGACGAGTTTTTTTGGAGATCCCCTGCGGATCCTTCCCATGGCCGAGCGGGGATGGAAGAAAGTTTGGTGGGTGATGTGATTAAAAAATGTATTCCACGCGGGTAATGAGGCAGTGATGCATTTTAGATTGGACATTTCTTCCTTGATTATCCTTCAACTAATCCATTATAAATATATCAACATTATTTTACTACTCCTTTTTATTCCAATTTAACCGTCACACTTTCTTTTTTCGAGCGCCCAATTTAATTTTCATACTTCTTTTATGACATGAATTCACTAATACATTACATCTCTCTTCTCACTATCAAAAAATAAGGTCTCACTTATTCCCTCATTCAATTAAAATACTTTTGTGTTTAAATATTACAGATAAGCTAAAATCTACTTATCTTATAAAACTCCGTGAAAACTTAATGTGACGATTAAATTGGGACTGATAGAATACTATCCTACACATTATGTAGAGTAACATTTTGTTTATTTACTCAATAGGAGTCTAGGGGGAGGGTTTGAGGCGAGTGTGGATATGTGGATAAGTGGTGGAGCAGGGATGGACGAGATCCGGGGAACAAGTTGGAGCCATGATTTTGTATCATCCGAAGAAACAAAATATACCAAAAAGTTTGATTTTTACCCCTCGAGACCGGGATTGAGAGGGGTGACTATCGTTTCTATCACTGGTGGCTCGGATGAAGTTGGAATTTTTTAGGCGGGCACGATGTAAAGGGCGCGCCCCACCTCAAAGTCATCTCTAGCTAAATAAAGTAAATGGTGGGGTATTGGGGTTATGTGTTAAGTGGTCGGATAATGAGGCAACTGAGACGAGTATTGAGTAGATATGAAAAAAAAATTGACACAAGTGACAAATGAGGATGAATATAATTTTGTCCACGCACCCTTTTTTGTTTTATTTTTTTAATAAATAAGACACCGAATAAGGGAATAACGAAATTATCCGTCATTAATTAGCAGAATATCTATAACCTCTATTTTAATGATTATTGTCTACCACTATAGTTTATATTTCACATAAATTTATATTTAGATTACAAACCGTGCATCGCACGGGTACTATACTAGTTTCTTGCTAAATTGTATAATTTATATTCCCTTACGTAATATTCATTTAAAGTATTTATAATCCATTTCCTCGTTATTTCTTGGATATATTTGCATATATTGAAGAATTTTTACCGATAGTTGAATTCTTTATGAGTTTTATTTTTCGATTATAAACCATTATTATTATTATTATTATGTAAGGAAATGTGGCAACTTTACAGAAATACCAAGTAAAATAGAAGCAAATATATAAGGGTCGGGCAAAGGATGAATAAATAAAACTAAATGAAGTCAAAGAAGCTTGTGAGAATACTGTCAAAAATCACATTGTGTTATCTAATACTTCCTCCGTTCCTCAAAGGATGCATCATTTCTATTTTCACGTATCCCAACATGTTTCTTTGATCATTAATATCTCTAATTGCGTGTAAGTAAAAATTATAAAAAATTGATATTTGGTATCGTTACATTGATACGAATTTAACAAGATCTCACTTGACTATGTTTGTTTTTATATAATGTGAAAGAATAATTGTCAAAGTTAGTTAATGAATAGAGTCCAAAAGTGAAATGATGCATCTATTGCGGAACGGAGGAAGTAAGAAACAAAGGAAGTATAACATTGTGTTTAGAACAAATGAATAAGTCATATAGAAATCTAAATTTTTGATTTTTTTGAGAATTATGTATAAATTTTTCTCCTTAGGTAATTTTTATGTTTGACATGCACATATTGGTTCTAATTTAGATGTCCATGATCTGGATAGATCTGTTATAATTTGGACATATTGGTTCTGACCTAGCCCTTTTTTTTTACCTATATAGATTGCTTAGGTCTGGATATATTGATTATGATATGGACATGATAAAGATAGATCGTTTATAATCTAGATATGATCAAAACATAATGACTAAGCTCTTGTCTGATCAAATTTGATATAAAAATAAGAAATAACATACTAAAATAAGGTCAAATAAACAATGCCTAATTAAATCCTTTAATGAAAAAGCCATATACCTGTACATGAAATATGAATGTTTGAAAAAAAATAGAACTACGTTCAAAGTTATCCTTATCATATTGAACCATCTCAATGACACATTTAGACTTAGCAACTTAATCAATTTTTATTTTGAATTAGTTTATTAATTGTATAGTATTTGTTTTAAAGTATGAAAACACTTGTTTCACTAGTATGTTTTAGTATTATTTTTCTTTAAAATAATAAAATTGTATGTGAAAGGTGTTTTTTTATTTTTTTATAAAAATACACAAGCAAAATATAAGGGCATGAGAGGAATAAATAAATTTATCAGTACTACTTGTATAACGCCGTGTTCGACTAAACTATACACATGTTTCTAATTTTGAAATTTTGGAATATTCCCAACGGAATTTTTTTTTTATAATTATTTTTAATTAGTTTAGTCTTGTATTAAAAAAATTCAATGCATATACTTTTTGAATAATTATTTTACTAGAAACTAATATAATACAAAATTAAATTGTTTAATTTTTTATTTTCCTTTCCTATTTTCTTTCTACTCACGTTTTATTTTTATTTTCTTTTCCTATAACAACAATTTAAAGGATATCTTAACTTGAAATTAGCTACCTTTCAAGAGTCGCTCAAATTAAATTCACATTTTCTCATTTTTTTAAAAACTAAATATTCACAATATTCCATTATCATCCACAATCCCCAACTTTTCTTTGAACTAGTTGTTGGACCGCGCGCTACCGCGCGCGGTCCCCCAAGATATTAGAATCGGTTTGGTATATTTAATTAGCGTGCTTCAAACAATTGCAAATGGTAAAAGATGACACAAACAATCACGAAGTTATGGAACCGTACGAATTGGCGACCATCATAATTTTGTCTATGGAAGAGAGATACAAAGTACTCGTGCAAATTAGAACATAAGGTACTCGGCATAGTGCCCGAGTTATAATGGAATATAGATACAAAGCACTCGTGCAAATTAGAATATAAGGTACTCGGCATAGTGCCCGAGTTAGAATAGAACAAGAGTTCTTATGTTTATATTACAAAATATGTAAGGGGTTCTAGATAGTGAGGCTTCATTCCCACCTTCTATACGATCGCAACAGAAGCTATTTCTGTTGGCATGAAGTGTAGGACTCGTTGATTCCAGGCTAAGTAGAGACTACCTATATCTTACAAGTTTCCAAGGTAGATCAACTACAATACTAATTATTTTACAAGACATTAATCTTAGCTAAGCAAAAGGGTGGATGACTGATTGACTTGAATTACATACCAGAGGATCTGGCTTCTTCATCCTAAGCAAAAGGGACAACTAATGATGCACTTGAATTACTTACCAGAGGAGTCATCCTCCTCTTCGTCTGATTGTCTTGCAATACTCCCCTGTGCAGCATGGAGCTCAGCTATGAATTCCTGCTTCAGTTTCTTTTGAGGAATGGCTCCTTGCTCTGGCTGCTTCCCAGTAACCATTGCTTGCTCAGGGTTCTTCCTACGAAGTGTTGGTTGTTCAAGCTGCTGCCTAGCAATTGTTGCTTGTGCAAGCACCTGGCTGGCACTCGGACCCTGTTCAGCCTGCTGATCAGCAAAGTGATGCTCAACATTTTCTGCTTGGGCCTGCTTCAGTTTCTTTTGAGGAATGGCTCCTTGCTCTGGCTGCTTCCCAGTAACCATTGCTTGCTCAGGGTTCTTCCTACGAAGCGTTGGTTGTTCAAGCTGCTGCCTAGCAATCGTTGCTTGTGCAAGCACCTGGCTGGCACTCGGACCCTGTTCAGCCTGCTGATCAGCAAAGCGATGCTCAACATTTTCTGCTTGGGCCTGCTTCAGTTTCTTTTGAGGAATGGCTCCTTGCTCTGGCTGCTTCCCAGTAACCATTGCTTGCTCAGGGTTCTTCCTACGAAGCGTTGGTTGTTCAAGCTGCTGCCTAGCAATCGTTGCTTGTGCAAGCACCTGGCTGGCACTCGGACCCTGTTCAGCCTGCTGATCAGCAAAGTGATGCTCAACATTTTCTGCTTGGGCCTCCCCAGATTCCAAATCAATCGATTTCAAGCACCATTCAAGCACGCCGTTCTTTGAAAGACCCATTGTTGGACCGACTTCCAGCAGAAAGTGGTTGGACTTGAGCATTTCCTGGAGCTGTTCAAAGGTCGCTGCATCATTCTGGAAACACAGGTGTTTGTTAAGCTTAGGAAACGTTTTCCAGCCTATGTATGGTAGAAGAAACAACTGACACCGAAGGATTAATAAAGGCAACACAAACTGCAATAAGCTCCTAATTTCATATGCAAGTATATGGCTGATTGTTTAATAAGTTATCTACCTACTAAGTTTTTGATAGTCCACTGTAAGAATTTAAATGTCATCAGGGAAGTGTGTATAACAAGTTCGAATGCCCTTTGTGTGGTCTCTGTTTGTCTTTCATTTCTTATGTAATTTGCAGTTTTAACCTGATAAATTTAAAGTTGATTTTTTACAGTGGTCGCCTAATTTTATAACAATGTGCAGTGTTGCGTTCTTTTCTTTCTAAATTTGTATATGTGTACATTCTAATGGGTTTTGCAACATTCTTCCATGGTTGACTTGTTAGTCTAAGGGAGATAGGCTTACGCTGTTCTTCATCCTGAACGTGTCTGCAGCCGTCATCCTGAACAACTTTTCAGAATCTTCAGTGAACGAGGTGCATTCCATTGTGCCAGTCCCATCAGATGCCACGAAATTGTAGGTAATCCTGCAATGATCATTTGCAAAAGTGTGACACAGCATTACATGTATTCGTCTGTAACAAAGCATTCTAAAGTTTGCAGCTTACTTTGGAGTAGACACGGTATCTGCCTTACATCTGGTGCAAGTGTAGGATGTCCCTGCTGGAATGTCTCCACGCCGTCCACAAGCAGAGCACCCCAGGTATGCATTGATCGTGCTCATTTGAGGGTTGGGTATTGTAACCCTGAGCCAATGGCGTTGCTCTTGCAAGGTGTTGTAAGGCTAGGGAAAAAATCCGACAGGTTCACAAGTCAGGCACACTTCTTTATATTCTGAAGTGCATCTACATTACCGGAACAATAAGACATACATTATTTGTGTATCACTTTTTCGCATATGAGTGTGGGTTTCCAACAGGTTTAAGCTCAGTTACCCCGGGCCACTTTCTTGAGGCCGTCACTTTTTCGCATATGATCGCTTTATTATGAAGCAACATTATAACAGCTCTAATCAGACAAAAACTACCTGTGTATTCTGTTCTCACTGAATGTAAAGTTAGCGTAGTTGATTGGATGGTATTTTGTCGTTACTTAGTTTAGCAGTTATGCAATGCAATATAGTTTAGGTTATGCAATGCAATGTAAACACAATGATGATGTTGTAGCAGTCCTTAAATTCCCTATCTATTTTTAGTAGCTATGCAACGCAATTTAGTTTAGGCTATGTAATATCTTTGATGTTCCTTCCATTATCCGTTTTTTTTTTCTTTTTACTGACATTTTTTCCTTACTTAGCTTAGCTTAGCTTAGCAGTTATGCAATGCAAACATAGTCCAACACTGATATGGCAGCCTAGAAATATTAGTTTTTTGTTGTTGGGAATATGAAATCATCTGAGATTATTGTGTCATTGACTGGAGTTTTAATAATTGTAGACGATAATCAAGGTACATAGGACAAAAGCAAAGGTTTATACCCTTTTTAGCTTCAGGGAGTCCAGTGTGATGATCACCTTCTCTTTCGTAGGGTTCCTGACATCCAATACCCTTGCTTGCCTGTCACTCAGCCAGTCGGTGCGATTTTTGACCCTACAAAACATATCGAGGTTAGTTGCCAGGTATTTTATGTTGTGTTTTTAAAGGATAAGGAATGACATGTGCTGTCTTACCATTCCCTCAATGCGTCTGCTCTTTCTCCTTTTGGATCAGTAATGATTCTAGTAGACATGGTGGAACCAAGGGAAAATCCTGTACATTTCGCAGCGTCTTTTGTAAGATAATTGAAACTGTGTATTCAGACACTAATGGAGGATTAAGGTAATCAAAACCTTTATGAAAGCTGCCTCTCAAAGCCGTGAATCCAAAAACAGTGAACTGTTCTGCCCATGAGGAGAGCGGTTTGCAATGTTCTCCAGTCAGCTCGTTCCAAACAGTAATTGTGATTGGCTGCTCATTGCTGCAAAAGTGGCGAAGGTTTGGCACTGATGATTAAAGCGCAAGATGTTTAGATTTTTAAATAGAGTATGAGTCGTACCTATGGTCTGTCACCACAATTTCACGAACTAAGTATTCGCGTTGTTCAAATCCAGTGACTTTCCGTGCTTCTTCTTCGAGGTATAGAACAACAGCAACAATATCTGCAAATAAAAGGAGCATAGAAATAAGTATTGGCGCATGTGTATAGTATCACAACATAGTAGGGAAGAGGGTAGGTTCTTTACCAAATCTGTCAGTTGGATCATACACTCTTGGGATGGTGGCTAGGCATTGGTATTCCGGTAATACTGGCCCTGACTCAGCATTCATTCGTTGGATTACCGCCTGTGAGCCAAAGCTCATCTGGTATCCAAGCAGACCGTATTTCGCGTCTTTGGCTTTCCAATATTCATCGCTGGCTTTAATCGTAGCATTAGCTATCTCATAACTCCCTAAGTGTTCAATAGCTTCCTTGTAGACATCAATTTGATTTCCAAAAAGTGCAGCACGCATTCGATTTCCCTGCATAAAGCAATAGCATACAACAGCTTAAATAAGTAACTACCACCAGTACATGTGTGCATATTTGATAAATAAAACCGTAACTATACATGGTCAACAATATGGGAGCATAAGGCAACGGGTTTAGGCAGAACTGAATCCTTTCTAGATAGCAGCTATGCATTGGGAATGAAGCAACAGAAGAAAGCCTAACACCTGTGGGGGAACATTGATGTATAGGACTGACATAGAAAACATGCATTTTGGGAATAGCTGATTCTGGTCAATATTACATTTAAATCACTAATCTGGGTGGCCTAAAACTGCTGATTTTACTGCATAAATCAGACTGATACACATGGCATCCAACCTTATTCATGGTTGGGCCTCCCTGCCCTCCACTGTGTGAATAGATAAAGCTCACCAATGACTTTGCATCATAATTTAATATAAACTAACAACTGTATGGGCATACTCCCCTATAAAAAGCAACCTTCTCCAACTCACTCTCTCACCTATCCTCTATTCAGGTATACTGTTTTCTGAAGGGAAATAAATCCCTATTCACCTAAAAGCCTCAAAACTAAACGCTCCTCAAATGGCAAGTGATGTGAAGATCGAGTCGTCTGTTGTACCCTTTGGTACACAACATATCATGTTCAGCATGCTTAGATGGTGTATGAATACCTGGATACTTACAGAAATATCACAATTAACATGAATGTTCTGATGTATTGTCGATACTAAGTACCATGGTCTGATGTATTGTCGATACTAACACGACATACAGTTAAATTACCAGGCCATGTGTAGGTTTGATGAGATGAAGGTTTATGAAACTGAGGGTTGACACCACGAATGTCTGGTTCGGTTGGTTGTCCCCCCAGGGTATGCGCCTTCAGAATTACAAACCACCTAAGGACCAGCACTATATGAGCAACAAGAGGTAACCGCTGGACAGCTCTATTATGAGCCTGTCCTGGTTGCATTGGTTGCCCTGTGGCTGGCCCTCCCCGGGCACAGGCTTGATCAGACCGTCCGTCATGTCTTGCCCCCATAATGTATAGAGAGCTACCTTCGATCCAATGTATCCTAATGTTAGACCTATTAATGAAGCAGTGTTATTCATGTCCCCTAAATTTGCAAGTGTTGTATGTATTTATCTATTTGCTTTTACATTATAGTTTTATGCCTTATGACGGTGCTATTCCGTTAACTTATTTAAGGTATCTATTAATGCTAAATAAGTTAACGGAATAGCATCTTCAATAGCAAGCCATATGCAAAAAACACAAACAGGCCAAGGAAATAAGACTATACCAGATTTTTTTTTAAAAACAGCAGTTGCATGCATACAATTCGATATAAAACATTGATGATTAAAGAGTTATTACCAGAAACCTAATTCCAGTGGTGACCACGTGCGACTAAATATGCAGTCGTATCCAGGAAATCCAATAATTTGATAGATGACGTACGCTGGCCAGCAGTTCTTATGTTTTTTGAAGAGTAAGAAGGTAGGATGTTTATGTTTTTCAACTAAGTGTAAGGAGTTCATATGTTTTTTAAAGAGAGAGGAGGTACAACTTTACGAGTTATTCTTCTGAATGGACAACTAAGTGAAAGGAGTTCCAGAAATTCTAATCGTTTATTATGGAACGAGGTAAATAGAATAGGTAGATATTCTAATCATTGATTACGGAATGAAAAATTCTAATCACTGGACGGTATTTATAATGGGAACTCTAATCACTGGACGGTATTTATAATGGGAAAAATTCTAATCACTGGACGGTATTTATAATGGGAAAAATTCTAATCACTGGACGGTATTACGGAATGAAAAATTCTAATCACTGGACGATGCTACTATGTTAACGTATCTAACGTATCTATCAATACTAAATAAGTTAACAGAATGGCAGCGTGAATAGGAAACCATATGCATAGACCACAAACAGGGAAGGAAATGAGAGTACACCAGGGGAAAAAAATGTAAACATAGCAGTTGCATGCATACAATTCGACATAAAACATGTATGATTACAGAGTAACATGGAACCCCATATACCTATTCGGGAAATCATTATTGTTTACAGGAAAAAAAAACTCCTGGACGATATTCATAATGTAAACTCTTTTTCAGATCTGAAGTGGCTGTGATACTCATATTTGTTATACTACTATGTGTTCAACATTTCCAGGTTGACAGATTAGCAGGGATTTCCTTTTTCCCAATATATTATGTGTTGACAGATTATTAGCATTCTAGTACTGAGTGTGTAAAGGAGATATTAGGAATTTCCTTTTTAAAAAATTACTATGTGTTGACAGATTCAGAGGAAAAATCAACACCAACTGCTGCTTGAGAAATAAGCAGCATCTTAGAACTAACTCTAAAAGATAGAACACTCAGTAGGCAACTAAAAGTCAGCAGCTTAGTAAAGGCATGGGGACAAAACAGATGGAAATAAACTTGGCAGAGAACATGTAAGCAAGCATGAAAAAAAGGGAAACGAAATGAAACAATTATACCTTGTCATCTTCCATCACAAGTCCTTGGAATAGGATTCCCTTTGAAGGAGAGTTCCTTTCCGGTCCTTTCTCTACGACCTTGACCTTAACCTTGTAGCCCTTGCTTTTTTCGGTTAGCTGATCCAGATACACGCGTTCAGGCTTCATTTCTTAGAGTTTGTACACATGGTAAGAAAAAGAAATATGATTAATCCCACAGAAATAATCATGAATTCTGTTTTAGCTAACATAACAACATCATCTTATTTTGTAACTGTGTAACTTTGAATTATCAATTATGCAGAGAATACAAAGAAAAGAAATATGATTAATCCCACAGAAATAATCATGAATTCTGTTTTAGCTAACATAACAACATCATCTTTTTTTGTAACTGTATAACTTTGAATTATCAGTTATGCAGAGAATACAAACCTAGTAAAACAAATCTATATTCAATTGGCAGGCATTTGAAAAACAATAATGCAAACATTTATGATCTTATACATCAAAGCAAAATAATCATGAATTCTGTTTTAGCTAACATAACAACATCATCTTTTTTGTAACTGTATAACTTTGAATTATCAGTTATGCAGAGAATACAAACCTAGTAAAACAAATCTATATTCAATTGGCAGGCATTTGAAAAACAATAATGCAAACATTTATGATCTTATACATCAAAGCAATAAATTCCATTTGATTTGGTCATACCTGACAAACTGCAGATTCTGATTGTGGAGAGGAAGCTGTAAAATTCTGCGTAGGTTGTAAAAGATTGGGACTGAATAGAGGGTGCTACATCTTCATATATAGAGGGAAGGAAAACCTGTGGTTCAAAAGAAAGGCACAGCAGTAAGCAAAGAGGCATGGGCAAAACAGCAAATCAACTATTCAGAATAGTGTTTTATTGTCCTTGTAGCAGGTGAAGGCTTGTATTACCATGTCCTAACACTATTTAAACCATACTTTGCTATGTAAAAACGTGTTGCCTTAAACTTTAAGAGGGAAATCTTTACCACGTACAGCTGATTTTAAGGACTACAATATAAAAGGATACATACCTCTCTAATGGGTATGACCATGTACTGTGGTCTGCTGGTTTTTTATTTCCTGAGAAAAAAACAAACACCTTTGGAAGAGGCTGAAGTATTAATAACATTATATAATGTTAGGCTGGAAAAATTAGTGGGAAGTATTAATATCATGATGAAAGTTTAGTGCTTCATAGATTTCTGCGAGATTTTTTATTTAAAGGGTTACGGAACATCCTATATTACGGTGAGCAACATCTGTAGAACCATGATGGTTACATTCGTATAACCAGTTTCCGAGTGTATATTTCAAAAGAAGTTAGTAATAGATAAGTTGCAAGCGTCTAAAGTGATATTCTCAAGCTAAGTTGACAGGGGAAAAAACGCCTTAATTAGGAATACTCGAGTAGGGAAGTGGGTAAAAGTGGTGATACAAAACCGGCTCGATTAGGAAACTTGCTAAAATTGGTGGTTAACCTTTTGAAGATTGACCAAGAGAACGGCTACATTTAATAGGATGCTTACTATACAGAAACAAATGCATGTTCACGACATTATAACAGTTTAGAACACAAATCTCAAAACCAAATTCAGCAGTCTATTCTTACAACTTGATCGCACTAAATTATGCATACACCATTGGAACTGTGGGCAAAATGAGGGGATACGTCATGAACCTCGCTCATACCTGCAAGCAACGACAGTCTAACTTTCAGTTTACATTTGGTTCACTCTCAAAATAAAGAAGGATGAGGTTTTTTTATGTTCACATGTAGTTCATATTACTTTGAAACAAGAATCCAATGACAGTCCGTATTATTTCGTTGTAGTGTTTTGATTCTCTGTAATGCACTGTACTGCTTGAATTAGACAAGTGTGCACTTTATTTTCTTTCACCTGGAAGTGGTGATTAATATGTCTCACCTACAATGGATGTGTTAAGTAAGCTACAATATGAATGTATTTCATAATACCGGTTTAATCAGCAAACGTGTGCAATTTGGTTGTTCTGAATCTGAACTACAATGACCAAACAGGCAAGCAAAAGAGCCCACATAAATCTAAGCGGGCTGGTTATAAATACTAATATCCTACAGAAAGAACCTTTGACAACAGTTACTGGAACCCGGGGTCTGTGCACAAAAAAAGGAGGTTATCTCTGGTGTACAAGCTATAATTCTGTTAAGCATAGCAGGAAGATACTAATTGAAAGTACTCTGTCAGGATATGCATTTCTATTTTGGAAAACCAAAAAGGAGAAGGATTAACGAAGAGGGAGCAACACAGAAAAATATAGAATCTCTTTGGCTATTATAATAACTCCATGTTAAAGTTTAAGGACTTGCATTTAAACGACCTAATAACACTGGTTTTAGTGTCACCCAATCGCTTGAGCTTAGGTGCTTTAATAATGAGAGTAGAACACAAAGGGACTCACAAAATACTACCAAAATAGCACATATGCAA
The DNA here is from genome assembly GCF_020520425.1 of Spinacia oleracea. Taxonomy (NCBI): domain Eukaryota; kingdom Viridiplantae; phylum Streptophyta; class Magnoliopsida; order Caryophyllales; family Amaranthaceae; genus Spinacia; species Spinacia oleracea. The sequence continues at coordinate 105,598,375 of NC_079487.1, forward strand.
ACGTGTTTATCAGTTAGCTACTTCCAATGTGCAAGTTGATATTTAAGCAGATGGGTGTAATGAACTTACAGAAAGAATAATATGAGGTTGTATGAGCTATCAGAGCCCTCACTTGGCATATATGAACACCAAAAATTTCTTGATCTGCATCAAAACAAAGCTTAAAGCTTAGTATTAGAGGATGGACATCTACCTGGCACATTATTTGGCATGACACCATTGGATCATAGGTACAAAATCCGGAATAAAGGGACACACCAGGTTTCCAATGTGTCTATGAGTTTTTGCCAGTTTTTGAGAGAAGAGCTAGTCAAAATTTGAATTAAATAAACCAAACAGTTAAGTCTATTAGGAATCAGAAGGAAACCGAGAATTATAATTTCAACTCCTATATATGATGCGCACAGCAAAACAGTGTGTATTAACTGCTAGCAGTTGAATGGAAGAACAAATAAGAGCATGTATATATATACTTGACGATAGCAACATTGAAATGCGGGGTGAATACTTTTGAAAGATCCTATGCCAAACTTGTTCAATTTCTTGTAGCTAAAAGTTTTCTGTCTCTATACATAAGCTAGCCTTATTGACTGGTGAAAATAAGGGGTGATGCTAGATTACTTAGTCGCACTAAAACAACGAATGTTCACCAAAGATGTATTCAATTAAAATAAATCAGAATCAAAGGCAGCAAAGTAAGGGCATACAGAACTGAAGAGGGTATATACCTTATTTATCATTTCCTCTGCAACAGGAACCTGTAGATGACATTAGAATGCATGTGCTTGCATGATTTTCTACACAGGTGGGCTGTTTTTCACGGGCATATTTGCAGCACAAACCAAAAGGCACAAAAAGGAGCAACAACTGCATGGCATGAACATGTTTGGTTACAGTAAGCCGTACAAGAATAATAACAAAGCAAGCTGTAAATGCACAATCAGGAAGCAGATAAAAAGGTTTGTGATAGATTACCTGTATATCATATGATACCGGCTAATCTGAGCACATCATAAGAGATGACATTTCTAACATGGTGCTCAGGTTGGTGTCCCGGAGATTGTTTTGAAACAACTTTGACGTTACATGCTTTTCTAGCACGAGACAATGCCACATAAAGCTGACCATGGGAGAAACACGGCTGGGGAAGATAGATGGAGACTTGGCTTAGTGTTTGCCCTTGTGACTTGTTTATCGTCATTGCAAAGCTTAGTTTTATAGGGAATTGTTTCCTCTGAAATTGGAAAGGATAATTGGAAGATGCAGACGGCCGAAGCCTAATTCGGGGTATAAAAACATGGCTTCCGCTGTGCTGCCCAGTCGTGATCATGCATTCAATCAGATTCGGGTAGAAATTCTTGCATATCATACGTGTCCCATTGCACAGGCCAGACGAAGGCAGGATATTGCGAAGCAGAAGAACTGGACAATTTTTCTTCAAGACGAGCTTGTATGGGCTCATTCCACCTGGGCAGAGGGTGTGTATAAATTCAGGAGGATAGATCGCGCTATTATCATCAAGAACTGTATCAAAACTCCTGTACATAACAGATTCTCCAGGGAATTTGTCTATCAGGGTAGCATTGATATCATCAACATCTTCATTCAGGGGGGTCAGTATAGCCGTTGTTGTGAAATTGCCTGGGGTGGACCTGCAAACATCTACCTCGGGAAATGCAATTGCAGTCAGTTCGGCAATAGGATCAGAAGCGACCTCAGATGGGTGTACTATCTGCATTGGCAATTGCACAAGGTCATTCTCGCCGGTTTGCAGCTCACCATTTCCAAGAGAAAGCAAAAACGCAGAAAAGTAGGGATCTTCTCTTGCCCGAACATTTTCAGTGAGATTGAACCTAATGAACCGAGGCCAAAGAACAGAACTCACTAAGCTAGCAGCAACAGCTTCTCGCTGTGTTTTGCGGGGTAGGACGGGCAGGACCTGACGGAAGTCGCCACCAAAAACCACAAGCTTGCCACCAAAAAGGGTATTCTCATCACACAAGTCTCGTAGAAGCATGTCTAATGACTCAACATTTTCTTTCCTTGCCATTGAAGCTTCGTCCCAAATAATCAACGATGTCTCTTTTAGTAAACATGCAAGACTGCCCTGTTTAGGAACATCGCAAGCAAGGGAAGCATCAGAATCTATCGGTATTTTAAACCGAGAGTGAGCAGTCCTCCCAGAAGGTATATTTGATGCTGCAATTCCAGATGTCGCAGTTGGTAGGACAATCTTGTTCATCAAACGAACCTCTGCATAGAGAGCATTGTATAGGAAGGTTTTACCTGTTCCTCCGGGCCCGTCTATGAAGAATGCACCAGGTTTCCCTTTAAGAACGTGGTCAATAATGCTGTCAAATGCCTCCTGCTGTGCTTGGTTTAATGTGTTACGGGCATCAATACAGTCCCGAGGTATCGGTGCATCAAGTGCATCGATAATGTCTTTTGTTCGCCTGAACTCTTCATCTTGAAAATCATTTAAATGTTGTAGGCCAAAGTCTCTAAATGATTTCCCCATTGCTTCAAGAGATTGCTCAACAGATCTAACAGTGAGCTCCCTTGACCTGCTATCAGAACTCGGATACTGGTGCCTATAATCTTCAGAGAGAGCGTCGTAGTATTTTAACCAAAGGGCATTGGGGTCACTTGGCTGGCAGAAGATCAGCACTGTTGAAAAGAGCTGTCGGAATGCAGTCGGCATTTGCACTTCACACGCTTCAGCTAAGCACAAGTCGACAGCGTTGTCTTCCTCTAGCAATTTCAGCCGCAGAGCTGTCTCCTGAAAAGTGGCACACTTATATCCATCAACAGTTCGGAGATGATCAAAGGATCGCGGGCTATCCACATGCATCAGTAATAATCTGAGGAAGTAACGTTCCCCTTCAGCAGGTGCTACAAAAGTGAGCCTGCCAACAACAACGGTCTTGTTGCTTCTTTTTTTCCATTCTTTACCCTCCCACTTATAATGCTCTGGAAATTCTGCATATGTATAGCCCGTTCCATCAGGTGTGGCAGCATTCATCCTAAAGAATTCTGTAAGTTGAGTTCGAGATCTTTTATCATTTAAAATGATCTCGTCTAAATTCTCATGAGGCATTACCTGGATTGTCTGCAAGTTAGGCAGATGTATTTGCAGAGGCAACACCGATGGAAACATCTCAAACAGATCGAACCCGAAAATTCTCCATGCTGCCTCACACGGGGAAACCCACCTCCCAGCCTGGTACTGTTGTATCTCATCAACAATAGCAGTGCTACCATCCTGCACGTTGAATGAGATCCTGTCATGGCCCTTGTACACATATTTGTACAGGTATTTGACTGCCATTATGGTCGAACAAACCTCAACGTTTAAGTGGCAATCAAAAAGTGATGATAGGTACGGGTTATACGGAATAACTGACCTGTTATCCATATTAACCCTGCGAATACAAACACTTTCTCCAGTATCTATCCTTTTATAAAGTGGGTATCCATCGCTGCTGTTAGTTGTCTCGGCAGCAAATTTTTTCGGATATCCATACTTGCAGTGCCCCTCATTACCTTTCCGTTTCATGCACGCACAATCAGGGTTCAGTTGTCCACATGGGCCATGCATCATGTGTTGAAGAACAATCTTCCTCAAGTGAGGGTTGGCAAGAGGAGGGATCTCAGCAGAAACAAACTTATCAAAGTCAGCAGGGCTTCTAATCTTAGAATTGGGTTTAAGGATAACAAGGAAATGAGCGTGCGGCAACCCCCGTTTCTGGAACTCAACAACATATATCATAGCAGCAACTTCACCAAATATTTTTTTTTTCATGATATGGTGTTTTAGCGCTATCAGTTTAGCACGGAAAATCCTTGAAACTAAATCTGGCCGGTTTTGTGCCTCCTCTCCGACAGCCAACTCTTGTTTAATCTCTGGCCAATTAGGATTGCACGTCATTGTAAGGAACAAATCAGGCTTCCCATACTTCTTAACTAAGGACATCGCATTCAAATACCTCTTTTTCATATCCCTAGGCCCCCCCAGAAAACTTGGTGGTAACACAACTCGATGCCCCACATTAGCTGCACTGTTTTCACCGCTCTCGACAGTGTCGAGTATACCTTGGTACAAATCTGCCCTGATAGTTTGCTGGTTCTTTCGGAAAAAGTCCAAGCGAGTGTTTTCAATCTTCACGTACATGTCAACAATGTACTGTTGGAAGCACCTCCCTGCCCTTAGCAGCATGTTACAAGGGCGTATCTGAAGCCTATAAGCATAATACTCTCTGCAAGAGATATGCTTAGCTGATCCTTCCCGACCTTGATGAGCAACTGGTAAGCAAAACAATAGGCCATATGTTATTACAGATGCAAAAGAGATATGCTAAAAAAAGAATGTAGCCATGGGTAGAACAGAGTAAATGAAATTAGTAAGGCATACGGTTATCTTCTTGAGCCAAGAAGTCTTCAACAGTGTGGACAGCACACGATAAGACAGGATCCTGATGAGTGGCAAGCTGTTGTTGCCCACCCGTTGACATCTTTTTAAGCCCTTGATGCCATCCACAATCTCCAAATGGAAATAAGAGCGGATACTGAAGTGCATCATAACAACCATAATAATGCATTATTCTATGGGAACTGTTTGATTTTCCGGAAACCAATATATGTGGACTTCTACTTGTACTGGAAGATGTGCTTTCAGACCAAATGACTGCAACTTCATCGGATGTAGGAGCGTTATAGACATTCTGATTTAGCACAGTGTTTTTGTTAAGTAAAATCTGGGTATCTTCATGGACCTCCATTTCTTGTAAGGATCTAAAAAATCTAGCATATGGGTTTCTTTGCATGACATTCATTAGGATAGCGATAATTTCTGGCTTTAATTCTGGGAAACAGCCTACCCGATTTTCAGCCTCGTGTTGGCCATCATAAAAGTATAGTTGCAAATATTTAGGGTTGTCATTAGTGGGAAGCAAATTAGGGAGATAGTGATATATTTGCCCATGTAGCTTAAATACATATATGCCTTTTTCGGTCTTCGAACTTAAGTCCCCCCCAAGGGAGCTAAAAGCAAATAGATTATTGTAAAGCCGTGCATATGTTCTGAAATGCACAGCATCACTGTCTCGGGAATCAAATAGCTTTACAAGCTCATCTGGGTATGCATTGGAAGCTAGTTTAATTTCTCCATTGCCGCAACAAAAGTGCAGCGACTCAAATTGGAACTTCTTTGCAGAACATTTTGGGCAATATTCAGGTGGAGATAGTGCAAGAGGTGCAGCCGGTAATGGCTGTCCAATCACTGCAGCAGGCACCTCTGGTTCACAGGGTATACATATTAGCGATGGATATTTAACCAGGTGTTAATAATTAAGATGATTTAAGGACATGTTTAAAAGTACTTGGTGGTTTTGGCCTAGTATTCTTTGCCCTCGGTTTCTTGGGTGGTTGTGTTCTAACCTCAGGCAACTCACTGTAAAACAACGAATAAGCCTGTTTATAAACATGCAAAGTAACTATGGAACATGGCTTTGTTATATACCATTACCTGCATGAACCTGTAGGCTCAGCCATGGCCTGCACACTCCTCATGCGCTTGCTGCATCTTGGACGGCTTACATACGAACTACTCAAGAATTGATCTATGTTTAACAGAATTCATAGCAGGCTATGTGTAAGACACTTAATAAAAAAAACCACACGCATGAAAAGGCGGAGGAACTTACTCATCACATAAGTTGGCACGCTACCTATTTCCAAATGTTCAGTTCCCTGCACAAACCATCAGCTGTTTAATCTGCAAACACAAAATAAGCTAAGTCGACAAACAAAGGCACAAAGAACACGCTGTGTACAAAACGAACAACACAAGTGAGAGCCTCTCCTCAACCAAAACCCAACATTCAATAACTGTGAACACAACCTACAGACCTGAATAGACATACATGTTAGTCTGGTGTGTCCACCAACTTACATTTACATATCAAACAACCCTAGGTAAATTTAGAATGCAATTAACAACAAGAAACATGAGCAGGAGGCAGCATCAGGGAAGTGAGACACGATACATCAAGGAAAGGGAAAAGCACTGTAAAGCAGGATACAAAGAAGAGTGCTCCAAAACAAACTGAATTTCATTTAAACATAAGGATTCAATACAAAGTTGACTGCTATTAAAAGCATACATATGATCGCCATATACGACGAACCAGAATTTCTAAACATAGCACCATTACAACTTGAACTACCTAACAAGCTTGACAGCTAACAAAAGAGAAACTGTATGGCGATACAGCAAGAGGGAACCAAAAGAGAACCATCACCCCTAATATTACATATACAAGCCACCTAAATTATAGGAATACATCTAGGCTTGTCCCATCAAAAGAGGAGGCAGTTTCACGAAACAGAGCACGGTGTGCTCACACCCCAAAGGTTGAACTATTTCGGTAGGTTAAACAGTCTTCCGGCGTTTGAACACAGTGTCAAGTTCAGGTGGAACAAAGAAGACCGGGGTTGCAGAAGTAGAACCAGGAACAGATGGCCTGACAAAAGAGGGTCTGGACATGCGCTTTTTGGGGGGGAGAGGAGCAGTAATCATAGAGGGTATCTGAAATGGACAACCACGGGGAGTCAAGCAGTCTTGCTCAATCACAAGGGCGCTAGGCTGAATAGTTTCTTTAACCCCGGACATGCGCTCCCTCACAGTCGAGCAACTTTCTTGTTCAAGAGAATACACAACAGCAGCGTATTTCCCAGACCCATAGTTCGCGTCTACAAGTTCAAAAGCATAGAGGCGCATCAAGCAATAGATGGCCTTCTTTGCTACACTTTGCTTAGCATCCTCAAGAGTCTCTGTATAATCCCCAACAACAGACTCCATAGCATTACTCTTGTGCGGACTTGTGAATGTCAACCAACAAACCCAAGTGTGAGGCCCAAACTGGAGATGCTCAATAGGAGCAAGCAAGACTTGAGTCTGGGCAACCACGGTGCGCAATACTCCTATATAATCCAGACGCACGTGTTTCACAGAAACTCGAATGTCCATACAATGATGTTCTGGAGGCAGGACCTGTGGATGTCCGCTTTCAATACCCTCTAACTCAACTCTCTTGAGACGATACAACCTCGCACATCTTTCAAGGGCCCTATTGCTAGCAGAAGTAAAATCCTCAACAACAACATCATATTTTTTTATAAGGCTACGGACAGCCTTCTCAGCAGCTCTCTCGCAAGACTCCTCCAGTGTAGGAGCTTCTCCGCCAATGTACACATAAGCAATTGCACTCGTTCCCGGCCTCACCGCCACGCAAACATTATTTTTATCTATATCTAACATATCGTACATTGGCTTTGGAAAGTGCAAGCACTCTACAACCTGCCTCAAAAGAGGCTGAAAAGGAATACGGATTTGTGCGGGCGGCACTGCCATAACCTGTGATGGGAAAAGGCTAAATTAAGGGGATTTTAGGCACATAAGCAAGCAAACAGTCTGAGACTGGGCACGTATATGGTTAGGCACACCGAGCAAAGCAAGAAGTACAAGAACTCGCTGTTGGACTTAAAATCAGGATTGCAGATGACCATGAAAAATGAACAAGGCAATTAGCTTGTTAGCCCACTGTACAACTGCTCTACAGGCAGCAACAAAAACTAAAACACTCAAATGTTGGCTAACCACCCTAGCACAAACCTAGACCTAACACTGGATTTTTTAAAATATTGGGATGTAAGTGTATGATAAACATAAAGGGGGGAAACCTTGCTGGGCTCACCACTATTAGCTGTGTGTACGTGTTGTCAGTTAGGACCAATTGAAAAAGGTGAGTCGGTTCCAAAAGACTTAGGTTCTCGTTAACTCTTGTAGCCAACCACACTATAGGTCACAGTCTGATTCAAGTAAGCACACTATAGGTAGCTATTCAGTCAGGCAGACTACATGGAGACAGTGACTCCGTCAGCCATACTTACTTATAGTATTAGGATTCGATTGATATTGAGCTATCCTATATGTTTGGGATTTTAGTGGCACTGTATATCCAGGGACAGTTGAACTCTCTTCAGTGTGTAAACCTTAAACACTACCAACAAACACACAATACACGATACTCCATCTATATTACGACTAAACATACCAATAGCAACAGATTGATACCCCGAATCACCCCGTAGTAATTAGTGCGTGACTGCTGAAAATTGCAATGCTATGTTAACTTCCACCCAATTGTCCCATTTCAGTATGCTATCACAACAAGCCAAAGACAAATATATAATCAGGTCAATGGACAAAACATCACCACACACATGGATGCACACCTAGGGCTTACACTATAAGCATAAAAGGATAAGGCTAGAGGGCGGTTGAAGGGTTGACTACCTCTAATGTTGTGACCCAAATATTACAGGGAAAAAGAGGAATCTCGGACGGAAATGAATGCTTTGGTAACCCCCAAGAGAGTTAATAAACCAGCAGGCAATGGCAAAACATGTATATGCATACAACTAAGCAACAAGAACACAATCTATTCAAACCAACGCTGCCTGTATTGCAGGCCAGGACGGAAAAACTATAATAACCGGCACAATGAACAGCAGGCAGAATAGTTCGGGCACTCACCTAACGCACTCAAGAGGCAAAGCAAGGATAGCCGGAAACACTCGGAACCAAACCGAGCAATGATGCTTGCAACACCTGTCCTGCCTATGCAACAACAGACAAGAACAAATGACTAAATTAGTTGTCCCCAGATAAAAACACGGATCCAAAATGCAAAACTTAGACAGTAACAAACGGCAGTTACACATCAGTTTACGTAAATTAGCTAGCTAACTACTCTATCAAATATATGCCAAACAACAACTGGATAAAACATGCCTAATTACAAAAATTGGAAACAGAGGCACGTGTTCGCTCCAAACTACACTGATAAAAATTAGCATCAAAGGGAAGTTATGCATAGACAAAATAGTTCTATATTGTGTATGTGCGCACACACACACACAAGTGACAGGGAAAAAGTGCAGTAAAAGGCAACACGACGACCTAGCCAACACAAAGACCATGTTACAGCATTGAACCTCGAAATTCAGGGACGTTACCAATAAAGACGGCAAACTGAATTAGGGATCTCAATGCATAAACATCTCAATATTTCATCACAGCTTAGGGATATGACTACATAACTACCTTAGTGCATAATGATCCTCATCTTGTATTATATAGAAACTTGTGTTAACTGAAAGAATGGCACCCCAGAAGAACGGACAATAAATTTACAAGTATGTGCACAGAGTATACAAAATAACACTAAACAAATGGGGAAAAAACGGATGTTCTTTTTTAAAAACACCAGCAAAGGACCAAGGAGTGCACATTCAGTATTCACCGATACATGTCCATAGATCGTAGGAGGATTTCCGTCAAGGGTAGACAAAATTTCTGGTAGATCATATGGCCTGGGATTTTAAATAGGCAGATTACATTAGATTGACAACAAACGAGCATCAAGAAGCAACATTACAACCACTCTAATTATGTGAGTTAACATGAACACATAGCTAATCTTAACCTTGTTATTAGTATGAGTAATAAAAGGGAGCAAAGCTGATTGCACCACCTTTCCAAACAAAGGAAAACAACTGGTAAAAGGGAGCAAAGTTGATTGCACTACCTTTCCAAACAAAGTAAAACAACCGGTGAAGCAAAACCCTAAAAAGGAAAGAGAACCCCCCTCCCTTTATATATAGGTGTCTACTTTTGGAAACCAGCAGTTCTAGAAATTGGAAAAAGGACAACTGATAAAGCCCTCTAACACACACAGCCACAAAAAAAGGGATAATAAAAAAAGGCAGCATGGTGTGATTTTGAGTACAAGGAAGGTTGTACTATCCCAGGAAAAGAGGGATGTGCACAAGCCGAACCCAAGAGTAAGGGGAAGGTTGTACTATCCCAGGAAAAAGAGGGATGTGCACAAGTTGAACCCAAAAAACAGGGTTGTCTTAGAAATCTAAGTGTGAAGCTAAAACACCATAAGTAATACTGTAGAGTATGAATTAACATGTAATGAAGAGGATTAATTCCAGAACCCAAAATCAAGAGAAAAAGGATTAATGCACCACAGTTAAGGGGAGAAAACACCACAGTTAACACTCCAACCTACGAATGAACATGTAATCAAGAGAATTAATGGAAGCAACAAAAAATAACATAAGGCTGAAGATGATTAATGCACCAGAATCAACAATTTACAGATGCAATCGAAAAAGAGGTAAATTGCAAAAGAAAACCCCCAAAATTACTCTGAATCAACAATTTCCAGATTCAAGATTTAATCGAAAAAACCCTAAATCGCAAAAAAAACTCAAAATTAGTAGATGATAAATATAGAACATACCTGTTAACAACCTATCAAGTTGTTAATCAAACCACCATCCTAACCAGTAACCAAAGGCGGAAAGATTTCAAGCATGTGGGAAGCAATGAACTATTTACCAATCGAATGATCATCTAGGAATGAAGGTTTGCCTAACTAACCAATTCAATTGCGTCAGGTAATGAATTCAATGCTTCCCACAGGCTGGAAGAGTTCCGATCGTCGTAGAAGAATAGCGCCGCCGCACAAGATAAGACGAACTGCGAAGAAGCAACAAGCTGGATCAAAGGGAGCAAAGCGAAGAAGGAGACACAGGTGGAGAAGGTGAGGCAAAAGGGGAAACAGAGGAGAGAAAAATGGAAGGAAGAAACAGAAAGAAAAGAGAACCGCCAGAAAAGAGAAACAGAAAGAAAAAAGAAAGCAGGAAATAAAGAAGGAAAAATAAAGAAAGGAAAAGGAATTTGGGAAAATGCTTGAATCAAGGTTTGAACCTTGGGTGGCTTAGCAAATAGCATAGAGCAAACAAAGGGAAGGGATGTAGGGAAAATTCCTTATGAATAGTGAAAATCAAGGATATAAGACTCATAACACTATGCATAAGCATAGTGTTTCCATCCCACACATTTTAAAGGTTTGGGATTGTGCTGCAATTCATGGCAACTGCATCCACCCCTTTTATATTCCCACAATCCCATCAACAAAATCCCTAAATCGACATTTATAAATTTCTTCCTACCTTCAAATTCAATTCATTTTTCTAGAAAAATATCTACATAAGCCAAATCAACTGGATCTCCTCCCTTTATGCTTTAACTAAGCAATAGTTTGATTCTGGACCTCATCCGTTTTTTGGTCAACCAATGATTACCATGGTCTGCGAGCAGCTCCGCCAGGCTACCTAATAGCTAGTTGTCCCATGCCTTAATCAGGGTCATACCGTCCACTGTCGTCACTTCAACCCAGGAAGAAAAACATCGTCTAATCCTTGAGGATGTGGTAATACGTCTAAGAAATTATTCCATCGAACGTACCGCTTAATAAAAAAAGAAAAGGCGAGTAAGCAAATAGGAATTACCATACTTGTATAAATAAAATATGATATTTTGGGTTGTTATTTTGTGATAATAATTACCAAAAACTGAATTGTAATTTACTAGTATTAATAGTTCTTTTCCCACATAGATGAAATCTCAAGGTACAACCCATAGACCCAATTTCTATAGATTTAATTGTTGCATAATTTGATTTATAGTCGTGTTTGGTAATCATAGTTTAGAGTTTAGCCAATTACTTTTGCATTACCGGTTAACTCCGTATGTGATATTATTAATCATCTAATGAGCATAATATGCACAAGAATATTGACAAAAAAACGGAGGTAAAAATATCTATTACTATATACTAAAAGAACACCAGGAATGACACGTGTCAATTCCTGGTGCGATTTTTCCCGCCAAAACCACTTTCTTAAAAAAGTGTATTTGTTTGATTTTATATTTATTCTATACCTTTTGCATGAACTATTTATGTATGGAAACACAATTTTGTTTATAAATTATGGCAATAATAGATACGGCGTAATAATAATTATTCTAAATTGATAATATTTTAGTCAATTGCTATATCAATAATGGAGAATATATCACTCAATATTTTGATCAAATTACCATATTAGCATTTTAAATATGCACATTAGATTAAATAAATTAAAACGAGTATGTTAAAAATGTTATAACTATGAAGTAGTTTGAAAGATATTCAGTTACTCCCTCCGTCCCGGAATACACGCATCGGTTTGACTTTTTACACTATTCACACAATTCACTTTGACCCTATTTTATTTATATGAAAACAAAAGTTAGCATATAATATATTGTTGGTTTCATCTTAACATATATATATTTTTAAAATATAAACATTTCATAAGTTTTTACAATATGTAGTTAAAGATATTGGTGGTCAAAGTTGTGCATTGGCAAGCGTGTCGACTCGAACCGGTGCGAGTATTCTGGGACAAAGGGAGTAAATATTTTGTGAAAAAATGATCAAAATCCGTACGTACACGGGATGTAATCTAGTCTACCAATAAGTACCAATAAGTCAATAACTAAGTGGGCAAGTATAATATAGAACCCAAAACATCACAAAGTTTTGATGAGATCTAAGTAACCACCTAAAAGCAAAACATAAACCGATGACAAATTAAAACTACTACAGTACTACTAAATGGAAAACTGAAGTATACCGATCTTCTTTTTTAATAATTGCCACCTTCATTGCAAAGTACGTGGTTGGTTCAGTTAGGAGTTAGGGACAGACATTAACAACATTTTTTATTTCCTCTTCCACAATAATAAGTCGGTGTTATTCCTATCCACCTTCAATATCTTTACCGCCTTTACCGGTTACCGAGAGTCCACCGTACATAACCGGTAACCTCACCTACAAGTTTTTCTCTCTCCTCTGCTCATCTGGCTCATTTCCCCCAATTTGCAAAACCCAAAAAACTTAAAGTAAAATAAAAATAAATCTGAAGTATACCATTACAATAATTTACATAAATTACAAATTAATAAAGCAAGAGCATAAACCGTGTAATTCCACCAAAATTGAGGTTGAAGGCACCGATTGAAGGGAACTCAACCAAGGGTGAGATGACATAATTCGAACAATCAGATTTGTGACGAACGACGATAGAGGCTAAGATATAACTCTGGCAATGGTCGACAAATATAAACCGTGTAATTTTGATGAGATTTAGATAGAGAGATTATGTGCTTTGTCTTACAGCCTGAAGAATAAGGAGGGGGGGCGGCGGCCAAGAGAGTTTTTCTTTGGGTTCCTTGAGAAAATAGGTGAGAAAAAGGCGCTAAACTTCCCGCTTATACACACCAAATGGCGCTTTTTCTGAAACTTTTCCCACCTAACTTAATCTAGTTTCCCCCCAAAATGAAAATTAGTTTAGGTTAGTTGGCATATTCTGATTGCATGGTAAGATGACTGTACTTACCCCGGGGTAAGTGTATGAACTCCCAAAGATTTCAAACTATCAGGAAACCCACCCAAATGCATCAAACCCAATACAAGACCTAACTTATCAAGTACATTGATTTTGATGACTTTTAATTTATTATAAACCATTAGATAATTAAACTAAAATAAATGAATAAAAAATATCCTATTTCATCCCAGATCTATTAGCATCGTTGTTTCATCTCAAAATAATAAAATTTAAACACGGACATAATTTTTGAAACCCTTATTTACTTTCAATTTGATTCTTATCGGCATTACGAGAATCAAAATTGACCAAATAGCGGTTATAAAACTAACTCTTTATATTGTTGATGAATTGTAGTTGTTCATTTGTTCTCACCTATTAGGTTTTTTTTCGAATTGCTTAGTTTATGGTTTGTTAGATGAAGAAAACTGGACATGGAACTTCTAAGTATCTTGGGGATGATAATGGAGTTTCAATGGACGAGTAAAAGAGAGAGATCGATAGAACAAATACTCACAAAACCTGAACGTGGGATGATGATAGAGAGTTTTTAATTTATTATTTTTATAGTCAAAATTACATTGTGTAATTATTAAGGCTCTGTTTGGCAATCAATTTCAGTCACCTTATATGATTAGTTGCTACTAATTTAAGACATCTTAAATAATTAGGAGTGTTTGGCAAAGAGCTGAAATAAAATTTAAGGTGGATTAGTAGACTGAAATTGAAACGCTAATAAAACTACAAAAGGTCTTGCGCGCACAAGGTGTACAATAAATTTATTGTACACCAGCACAACTTTTATGCAGTTTTTCGTAACTTTAACCTATTTTTCTGTAACTTTTATATTATAAAATTAAAATGTTGATAGATAAACATTTTAAAGGGTTAAATGATTAATTTATACATTATTAGTGATTTTGAAGAAATAATTTTTTATTCAAATAAAAAATTTATCATTAAAAAATAGATAACTTATACATATATAAATGTAACTTTAAAGCATTTTAAGTCAACTTTTACTTCGGTGTACAATATTTATTGTACACCCATTGTAAATAAGAATTTGTGATAAAACTAACGTCTCACAATCAGTCAGTTAGTAGCTGAAATTTTTCTTGGTTCCTTACTTCGACAGGGTACAAATATCTAAATTTTCTATTTTTAGATACTTTTTCAGACTTATTGCCGATACTAAGTAGCAGTCAAATTTTTTTATCTATTCTTCATGATATTATGCACGGATCAGGTATATCATGGCGAATTCTTCAGAAAATATTGTGTCTTCCACCATGGAATCTGATAAGTGAGATTTCGAGTAAGTGGCCTTTGATTTTCCTTCAAACTCTTGTTGCGGTTAATGGCCTATGGCCCCGTTTGGTAACTAGAGGATAGCGTTTAGCTGTTTACTGTTTGCATTAACAGTTAGCTGATTACCTTTTTGTTTAGTAGATTTGACTGCGGATTTGACTAGCTGTTTATATAAATGTGTTTGGTAACACTTAGAGGTTTGTCAAAAGCTTTTAACTAATTTATTGTGTAAAATGATATTTATGGACATTGATCTTGTGTGACATTTTTTTTTAATTAAAATGTAAATGGTGAGTTGCTTTTAATACAAATGTACAAATTTAAACAAGTATAAATAATTAAACTCATTTAATAATAAAATTTAAAGAAAATTTATTACAAAAGTAAATAGTCTAAATACTACCCGTATTATTAACATAAAATAAAAAAAAAAAAAAAAAAAAAAAGGGAGATAAACCCCAAAAGAAATTCACAAAATGATGAGTATTCTATTTCTCTATAGACCTTGTTTCCATCGCCCAAAAACCAAAACAATACTCCACCCATTCAATCTCCAGATTCTCCACCGTATTTAATTCGATCGCCCAAATACAAAAAAGCCCCAACTTATTGAATCTCCTCCTTATTTTTCACGGTCTTCTTATTATTTACCTATCAAGCAACAATTTTGATGAATTTGGGTATGATGAACAAAATTTTCACGGTCCTCTTATGATTTAATTATCAAGCAGCAATTTTGATGAATTTTGGTAGGATAAACAATTGCGTAGTTGAGACTTGAGAGGATAAACAAACTTTTAAATTGTTTGTTTTTGTGGTTCTATGCAAAAATGGTACTTCGTAATTTCTTAAAGAAAAGTTTTTCACGTCTGTTAATGGAGGCTAAAGGAGTGGAGGGTGAAGATGAGGGCAAAATTGTCTTTCACTTTTACATAATTTCAATCCTCCATTTGAAACGCTGCTCATAGCAACGTTTTTGGAATTGAAGGTTTTAGCCAAATCCGCTAATCATCCTCTAATTTTTGTTTAATTTAATCTGTGCTTATCTCTACGCTTCTCATTTTGATCTTTTTTTGATCTTTTGACCTGCTATCATTTTGTGGTGGTATACTTATAATTATCCAATTTAACATAGACATGGTTTTATTGGGGAAAATGATGAACTCTTATCCCAATTCTGTTTGATCCCAATTCTGTTGTTATTATAGACAAGTATTCATGGCCATATTTTCATTTGAAACAAAATAATGGACGATGATAAAGGTCGCAAGTTGCGACAACATTTTGTTGTCGCAATCTTATGTGTCGTCATTTCATTGGTACATATAGACGCTATGTAGGTAACACGTCATCAATTTTTTTTTACTATCAATTCAATATTTTTACTATGAAAATATATAAATAAGTTAGTCGATACAAAGAAGGAAACAAATATTTATTATATTTATAGCAAATATAAATTTCCTTTTATCTTATAAATTACAAATTAAAAAAATAAAAATTATAATCTAATAATATCTTTTTGTGCAATTTAAAAATACATCAATTTAATTTAAAAAATACACTAATTTATAATGTAATAATATATTTTATGCAAATAAAAATTCATAATCATACATTATTTCATAATAGTAGAAGGGCCGTTCATTCCAGCCTCCTCACTACACCCAAGCCACCGACTCACCATCATGTTTTGCGTTCATCTAAGTACAATATAAATTAATAAGAAAAAAAGTACAATATAAATTAATAAGACACCCGTAAAAAAAAAGTACAATATAAATTAATAAGACTTCCGGTCATCTTTTCCGTCAACAAGACACCCCGACCAGGCGACCATCTTTTCCGTCAACATCACACCCATTTTTTATTTTTTATTTTAGTTTCCTATATCATATAAATAATTTAAAGTATTTTTTTTCTTCTATTTTCTATATATACAAATTAGAATCATTTATTCAATTTGTAAATTAGAATATTAAGATTTTCCTACTTTTTTTGTAACATGTATAATAGGTTACATAATCTAAATATTTTAGTTTCCAAATACAATTTATGACACATAGGCGTGCCATGTCACCACTGTGACACGGCTTAAAGGTCGCATGTTGCGACCTTTATCATTTCCGCAAAATAATTTCCTCGCTAATTTAACCTTCTTTGGTTTGGATATTAAGACAAGGGAAAACATAGAAAACCTTCATTTAAAACAACATTTATTTATTTTTCTTTCTAATTTCAGGTACTTAATAAACTAGTTGTATCAAACCGTTAATCTAAAAAGTACCTTATCAGTTTCAGCACCTTATCAGTTTCAGATGCTATTTTATCAGTTTCAGGTGCTACCTTATCAGTTTCAGGTGCTACCTTATCAGTTTCAGTTACCTTATCAGTTTCACCTCAATTTCAGCTAATTTCGCCAAACAGAGCCTAAGTCAACTAAATTAATAGCCCAGATAAGTCAATTTAATGAAGGGCTCAGATTTAATATTCCGTAGACTATAAATCACAATTAATTGTCAAAATAGATTATATGAAAGTACAAAAAGTCAAAAAATATCATCTAAAAATGATCAAAGAAAGTATTAATTAAAACGGACTATTATTTTTTATCATATTGAAACGTAACATGCACATAAGAATACGTAGATTAACACTAGCATAACATAACATAGGTGATGGGTGTATAACCTACGAAATACATGAAACAGGCCGGTACACGTATTATTCGTATACAACAAAGCCACTATCACAACTTAGGAAAGTACTTCCATAGGAAGTTATTCATAGTAGCGACGTAGCGAACGTACGTGCTTAATTACTAGTCTACACTATTATTAGAAAGCAAAAAGACTTTGCTCTTCACGAAACCCGACCCACTGACATCTTATCTTTCAGCATGAACTCCGATCCGATCAAGGAGCTGTAGGTTTAACAGCAGCAGCGGAAGCAGCAGCAGCAGCAGCAAGAATCTGTTGAGTATGGGCAGCAATGTCACGGGCAAGGGCTTCAGACTCTTGCTCAGGAGTGGCGCGGCCACAATATGCAGGTCCAGAACCACAGTAATTGAATCTGCTACAACACAGTCCCGGTGGGCAACTGCGGCTGGGCCCACATCCACCTGCCTGCCCCATTGATGTTCCCACCATAGCGGCCATGATCACCATAACGATCATCGCTAAACTTTTCATCATCTTCATCATTTTGTTAATTTCTTTGAATAGTTTTTCCTTACTTTGATTTTTTTGTGTCTAATAGTAATGTTATGCTTTTTTGTTTGCTTTGGTGATGAGTGAAAGTGAAGATGGGTGAGATGGTATTTATAGTGTTAATTGTTACCGATTTTATGAACGGTTCATGCATGGGAGAATATTGGATGATTACTAATGTAGTTTTTGTTGAATGACAGATGTCGTACACGTGTAAGAAGATTGACCCGAACAGATGGCGGTGGTAGAGCGCGAGGAGTAGCGCGGCGCTGTTGCAGATTGACCATTTTAAATGGAGGTCGCTCGGTGTGGTGATGAGTAGCTAGTGATGACAGTGTCATTACATATATGCAGACGGATGGCTAAATAAGAGGTGATCTTGTCCTGTTAAAGCTGGATAGTATACTTCTTCAGTCAAATAAATTGGCCTTTTGACTCCTTTTCTCTGGTCAAATAATTAATACTATGTATTTTTATATGAGTTACATTTTTACCGCAAATTTTAGGGGATTTAAACTCTATTTAATAAACTAACTAGTTTTTAGGCCCGGGCGATACCCCGGGTTACTAAGATTGGGTAAAGCATAGGATTATAGAAGAGACAAAAATTATGATTAATATAACAGGGACTGGAGATCATGCAACAACTTTTAAAAAGTATAACTCATACCCGGGAACATGTCGGGCTGTATAGGCCCACGTGCCAAGCATGTATGTGCCGTGCCATGTTAGGCTCGTGCGTCTCTTCTGTAAATGAGGCTCATACACAATCTAGCTCACGTGACGTGTCGAGGCTGGTCATGTCATTCCAACGGGTCCCCTTTCTAGTTTTAATATTTTTGTTAATTGGTTTAAAATATGTGTGGCTACATACGTGCAGTGCAAGTCGATTCGTCATGCTCGAGTCGTGTCGTATTCATGCCAAATTTCTAACCTGATGTCCTTAAACGAACATGGTACATCGGTGGACTCTCATTATATTGCTGGGCTTACAAGGGCTCATGGTGTGTCAGCCCAATTTCATGTTGGGTTTGTAAACCTCATGTGTCAGCCTACAACTCTAAGTATAGATGCTTTTTTTTTTAATGCAAACAGACGAAATATATTACTTAGAAATCAAAGCGGTGTTACAATAGCCACCTCTCTAAGAGGTAAAACGTTCGTGAAAAGCATTAACACACCCACCCACAACGAGAACAACCATAACACTAAACTTCTGGAAGAACCCCCCTTGGTTAAAACTACCCAAAAGATAAGCATCCTATACAATGATAAACATCATACATGATATATAGATCCCTCCTTATCCGCAAAAACTTGTCAAGAAGAGAAACCTGAGCCTTTAAAACCCTAATGCTTAAGCCTAAAATTACTTTAAACATTATCCTAATTATAGCTATAGACACCAAAATTAAGCTTGCACGCCATCACCAAAACACAATATCACCATGCGTAACCAAAAGACCAGACTTGAGAGCTAATTAGTTGTTGGAAACCTCGCTTTCTTCCAATTCAAAAATCTCAATTGGGTTTGAGATTGTTGAACCACCAACAACAAAAGGTTCAAACATCTTTCCTTTACCTTTACCTTGAGTATTCTGCTTATCACTTACCACTTCCACTGCCTGCTTGATACTGGACACAATAGACCCAAAGACAATCACCCATGCAGAAGACGTATTGGCCACAATACCCATTGGTTGAGCTTTCTTGTTAACTGAATCCACTAGATCATTTACCATCATTGAAGCATCCTTTCTTACTGATTCAGCAAATTCTGGGTTGGTCGACTCAAAATCCTTCATGTAATGCTCCTTAGCACAAGCTGGAATGATATAGTGAAGCTTGTGACCAACTGCCATTACCAGTGAGTGAGCAGCAAGATCATGGGCAACTTTGTTGCAGAACCGAGGAATGTGAGAGAAGGTAACACTCCAGTTTTGCCCTAATAACTGAGCAACTTCCCCCAGAACATGACCTAACTCGTGATAAGCATGATCATCCATCTTTCCTAGCATGAGCTTGATCTGAACTGCATCTGTTTCTACTTCCAATTTATCTATCTTAAGATCTTTAGCAATCACCAGACCCTCACTAAGTGTATATAATTCAGCTGCCAGAACAGAGTTGACATTAAATTTGCTTGAAAAACCAACAAACCAGGAGCCATTAGGCCTTCTAAAAACACCACCTCCTCTAGCTTCTGTATCTGACTTCCAAGCACCTTCCACATTTAGTTTCATAAAATCCTGTTTTGGGGGCAGCCACTTGTATTTGAAAATTCCAGTCTTGGACCTGAAAAACATCCTTTCCCTGCAAAATAAAGTTAGTACTTTTCCAGTCTACAAAAAAGGAATTATAGAGAGAAAAGCAATTTTTCATTTTAAGCTCAAATACTGTTGAATTTCTAGAATTCCAAATATGCCAAATAGCAATAGCAAAAATCACTTTCCAATTCATAGAACAAGAAAGGTTGAATCTGATCCAATCTTTCCACTGCAGATTATAAAAAGAGCGAAGATCAAACTTATCCTTGTTCCAAAGCCTTTGAAAAATAAAAGTTCATAGAACACTCGATTGAGCACAATCCCTAAAAAGATGAAGATGAGACTCCAAATCCGAAAGACATCTGGAACAGTTTGGACTAACTTCATAGATGATTTTATGAAGATTTCTTGCCACTGGTAAAATCTCATGAGCACAATTCCAAAGAAGCATTCTATATTTATAGGGAACCTTAACCTTCCATATGGATTTCCAAAATTTATTAACAGCGTTAGTAGGGTCCATAGGATGGTGAAGTTGGATATAATAAGCTGATTTAATATTAAAAATCTCATTCTTGGAATATTGCCATCTAATGAAATCCTCTTCTTTATCATTCTTCGGAAGGGGGTAAGCTAAAATAAGGTTAATGATGTTAGGAGGGAGAAGGAGTTGGATGTCGTTTATATACCAATTCCCATTTCGAATAATTTTTGTTAACAAACCAATGAGCTTTGGACTCCGGAAATATAACATTCTCTAAGGTGTATAAAGGTGCATCTCCTATCCAATGATGAAACCAGAGAGAAGTACTGTTTTCATTTCCAATGTTAATCACAGTGCCTTTCTTAAGAATCTCACGACCTTTAAGGATGTCCCTCCATAGAGGAGAGTGATTACTATGGGCTATGCAATCCATAAAATTTGACTTTTTCATATACTTCTCTTTAAAACCTTAACCCACAACTTCTCTGGTTTAGTTAAAATCATCCAACCTAACTTTTCCATAAACGCCAAATTCCATTCTCTTAACCTCCTAATACCTAAACCACCACTATCAATCGAACAAGTGATCTTTTCCCAAGAAATTCTAGACAAGTAACGATTCCTATCTGATTTGTTCCATAAAAATTTCCTGTTACATTTTTCCAAGTCATATAAGGTAGAAACAGGTAAGATGCTTTTGCATAACGTAAAGAGGCTGAGAATTAAGGACAAATTTGATTAGAGTACACCTGCCTGCCATATTTAAAAGCTTACCCTGCCACCCCCTAACCTTGGTCATAGATTTATCCAACAGCTCAAGGTAATTACTAATTTTAAGCTTGTTAGGTCTAATATCCACACCTAAGTATTTACCAAAGCATGAAGAAATTTTGAGGATTCCCTTACCTCTATAATCAACCCAAATTTTTATTTAAGGATTGCGTACAATAAATATTGTAAGGCAAAGGTAATGTTAATTAACTTAAAATGTTTAAAAAGTTCTATCAATACAATGTAGAAGTTATCTTTTTTTTTATGCGGTTGCTAAATACAACCTGATTTTACTTGACGTAAGCCTTTTTGCTTTCATTTTTTCACTCCAAAAAAATGTTAAACACTCACTTTTATTATTTTCTCTCCACCTTTTTTGATAATATTCAGGTTCAAATAAATTTGATTTTTTTAGTGTCACGTGTATCTAATCAAATTAAAATACATATTTTGTTTGGAATAGACGATATTTTTTGACTTGGAAGACCTTGGAATTGAGGTGACTTTCATTATTTTTCCTGCTTTTTCGAGCTTTTTCATGCAATTTGTATGAAATAAAATTTCTATTTTGTACAGATTTGATAGAATATAATTAACTATTTCGTACAGATTGAACAAAACATAATGAACTATTTCATACAGATTGAACAAAATACGATTAAACATAACAACAACCGAGTATTTCGTACAGATTGAACAAAAATTAAGCATGACAGAAACCGAGTTCCATAGCCCACTTGAAGCAAAATGAAAACTAGCCCATATGTCCTTGTTATTGAGTTCTTTAGCCCAATTGAAAGAAAAAAACGTACCTTCACGTGAAGTAAACTCAAGATAAAAAGTAATATATGATTTTTTAAAAAATTTGTAAAAGATAATCTAACTTTTATCCGTTCTTCTAAAAACGGTATCACATTTGATTTATTCTTGAATAATCTAATTTAAGCTTTTGGGTGTATCTTCCCAAAACAGTACTTGGCCTGTTGGTGACCAGATTTATAAGTAAACGTGACGTGTGTCACTAACTAATTGGTCCAACTTTATTTTATTTAATTTTTTTTTTTTTAAAAAAACTCATATTTCTTCCTCCTCTATTTCTCCCATGGCAGCAAGTTAGCAACCCCTCCTCCTCCTGCTCCTCTCTCCACCTCTGTCTCACGCACCCTCACCCCCTTCTTCCCCTACGTTCACAACTATCCCTCTTTCCCTATTCTATGTGAATTCACCCGCACCATTTCCCCCTCTCTTCACCAGCGCTACCACCATGCAATCAACCAAAAGTAACAGACAACGATCACCCTGGCCTTCACCGCCGAAAAAAGACAAATTCCTCCTCTCCTCCACCATCTACAACGGAAAGACCCTTCCCCTTGCAAAGAATTCATCCTTGTTGTCGATGAACTCTAGTAACTCTTCAATGTTGACGATTTAAAATCACATCTTTCTCTCTCCAACGCGCACATCCAGTATGTTGGTGCAACCTCTCCTCACCTATCTCTCAATGATTTCATTGAATATTTTCCAATCAAATCGAGTGGAATTTACAGACAATGGGCCATAGAACAATAGAGAGCAAACAATTCCTCGATGACAATGTCCCAAATCTCAACGGCGAATCCAGGGAGGGCTGGGTGGGCCTTGGCCCGCCCCATGAAAAAAATCGGATCTTCGGTGTTTTTAAAATAAAATAAAAAATTATTAAACAGAAATTGCAGGAATATGCGTGAGTTTGTGAGACCATTTTGACACGGAAATCGAAACATTGAAAAGTACCCTATACATACTCCTTTTTACCCCACCTACAGATCTACCTAGCACCTATATACCTACTTTCCATCTTTTTTTCCATCTTTATCACAATTCTTTACCCCTTTTTAATTGCTGCAAAGTTGTCTGGTTGCACTATACCTCCCGCCTGCATCATTAATTTGTCAATCAAGATTCTAATTTTCAAGATACAATTTGGTGACTTTGTCAAACGCAATTAAGCAGGCTCTAAATTAGAGTTTTAAGGTATGTACTCTTAGTTTTAACTACTTTTAAGGTACTTTGTATTTTTTTTCTACCGTACTTCATAGTCTCGTATTACAGTGTATTTCTACTAATTTTAATTTTATTTGTTGAACCTTATTTGATGAATTAGAGTAAAGATAGATTTTTTGGGGTAAATTGCAATATAATATTATAAGGTTAAGAAACTTATTAATTTGTTTTACAAACGGAGTAGTTTATATTAATTTGTTCATATTAATTATTTATAGGTTTAATTATGAAGAGGAAAACAATCGATTCATACTTTACAAAATCGAAACCCACTACGGAAAATAATGTTGATAATACCAATCCCAGTGGTATTGTTGAGACGAATGATGTGGTTGAAGAGACATTAACTCAAACTCTTGACGCAACCTTCGGATACACATAGAGTTGAGTCGTCTACATTTAATTCGGGTGATATTTTTGTGCGTGATCCAGCATTGCGTAAGCCAATTACTAGTTATCCTGCAGACGAACAAGAAAATATTGTGGTAAAATTCGTAAAGTACGGACCTTACCAAATTCCTATGAATGAATATCCCCATTCTGGTCCAGTTGATCATTCACGGCGATTTCAGTCTAAGTGGTTTGAGACTTTTAATTGGTTGGGGTATTTACCAACTACCGATGCTGCTTATTGTTTCCCATGCTTTCTTTTTGGAAAAAAACCATTAGGAAAATCTAGTTCGGATACTTTTACAATGCAAGGATTTAGGAACTGGAAAAGAGTTGGTGGAAAAGATTGTGTATTTGTATCTCATATGGGAAAAGATACTAATTCAGCTCATGCATATTCTGCTTTGTGTTGGGAGAATAGGAAGAATCCTAAAGGTCATGTTGACACTGTCATTGAAAAACTTGCCCCAAAACAGATTGCTGATAATTGTTTGAGACTAAGTGTTTCAATTACAATTGTTCGATGGCTTACATTTCAAAAATGTGCATTTAGGGGACACGATGAGAGTGCAACATCACTAAATCAAGGGAATTTTTTAGAGATGTTGAAACTAATTGCTTATTATAATAAAGATGTACAAAAAGTTGTGTTAGGAAATGCTCCACAAAATGCTCAATATATAGCTCCGGACATCCAAAAGCAAATTTTGCACATCTTTGCTCAAAAAGTGCAAAATGAAATTCGCAAGGAGATTGGTGATTCAAAATTTGTATTATTGTTGATGAATCTCGAGATGTATCCAAAAGGGAACAAATGCCTATTTTCATAAGATTTGTTGATGGGAATGGGATTCTACTAGAACGGTTTCTGGAGTTGGTACATGTCAAGGATACTACTTCTAAGACCCTTAAAGAAGAAATCACCACAGTTTTGTCTAATCATGAGTTAAGTATTCAAAATCTTAGAGGTCAGGGATATGATGGAGCTAGTAATATGCGTGGGGAGTGGAATGGTTTGCAAGCCTTGTTTATAGAAGATTGTCCATATGCATACTATGTGCATTGCCTAGCACATCAATTGCAATTGGCTCTTGTTGCTGCTGCCAGAGAAGTGTTCGAGGTTCATGAATTTTTTAAAGATTTGATATTTATTGTGAATGTAGTCAATTCTTCTTCTAAGCGTCACGATGAATTACAAGATAGACAAGTAACCGAGTTGGAATACTTGGTTGAAATCGAGGAGGTTGAGACTGGTAAAGGGTTGAATCAAATAGGCACCTTGAAACGTCCCGAAGATACTAGATGGAGTTCTCATTTCAAGTCCATATATAGTGTTGTAAAGATGTTCAATGCTACTCGTTGTGTCCTTGAGACAATTGCTACAGATCGTCAAGCCACTTATGCTCAACGTGGAGATGCCACTTATGCTCTTAAAAAGTTGTTGCCTTTTGATTTTTTATTCATTTTACATGTGATGCAGGAACTTATGGGATATACAGATGCCCTTTATCGAGGTTTGCAACATAAATCAATAGACATTTTAAATGCTATGGATTTAGTTTCTAGCACAAAATCTTTAATTCAGAAGTTGAGAGATGATTGATGGAAAAATCTTTTACAAAGTACTCGTATTCTGCAATAAACATGCGATCACAGTCTCTGATTTGCATGTTCCTTATTCTGATTTTATTCGGTCTCGGCGTAACAAAGATGTCATATCGGTGGAGCATCACTATAGGGTGGATGTATTTACAGCTACCATGGATCAACAATTGCAGGAACTAAATAGTCGTTTTAGTGAGCAAACAACAGAGCTACTTATTTTAAGTACAACTTTGAATCCTATTGATGGCTATAAACATTTCAATGTGGAAAAAATTTGTCGTCTTGCAGAGAAATACTATCCGGAGGACTTTTCTAATCATGAAAATTCCAAATTCCATTTGAAGTATCAACTTGATTTATTTTATTGTGATGCTCCTAAACATCCAGAGATGAAGAATTTGTGCACTATAGCAGATCTATGTCGAAGTTTGGCCGAAACTGGGAAGTCGGATATCTATCCTTTGGTTGACAGATTGATTAGACTTATTTTAACACTACCGGTTAGTACATCGACTACTGAGAGAGCTTTTTCAGCAATGAAAATTGTCAATACTAGTTTGCGGAATAAGATGAAAGATGACTTTCTTTCAAACTACTTGGTTTTGTATATAGAAAAAGAAATTGCTGAAAAATTTACGGTTGAATCCATCACATCAGATTTTAATTCCATGAAACCAAGGAGAGTTCAATTTAGTTGAGAAAAATAGTTTATTTATTTGATCAAACAATTTTTTGAGAATATGTAGTCGTATGTTTCAACGCACAATTATTATTTTTGAATTGAAAGTTATATGTACAATTCATACTAGTTAAATTTCTTGTTATATTTAGTTTGGCCCAGGTCATAATTTTTTTATAGATCCGCCGCGGCCAAATCAATTATAATCCCACTTGTTACTGCTAGCTTGTTTAATTTTATTATTCTCCAATTCAATTTAGCAATTATTATTGATTTCTATTTTATTTCCTATTATTCTTTGGGGCTTTAGTAAGTGTTGACCTGATGTACAAGTAGAATACATTTGATAGGAGAGGAATGGAGTGATTGCTTCGTAATTGTTTACAAGTGTACTCTCATAAGTATGTCACATACATGTACAATGATTATCATTAATTGTTGGTCAGTTTATTGTTGTTGTATAACTTTGTGTTGACAGAAATGAAGTGGAAAGGTTGGTGTTATGGTGTACGTGGCTGGTGTTGGCGATGGATTAATTAGGGGTGTTGATGGTGACTGGTGGGACATTGTTGCGGTGGAGATGTGCATCGGGGTTGAATGTTGGCTGGATAATGTTGAGTAGGTTGGAGTAGACAAATAAAAAGGGAGTGAAGAGAGGAAGAAAGTGCAGCGAAGGTAGAGAGGTAGAGAGAAACGGGTGGTGGAGGGGTGGAGAGAGAAAGGGGCGTGGAGGTTGTGGAGGGGAGGAGAGGTGGTGGCGGGACTTCTTCGATGGGGGGTGTGAATGTTGGGGAAGGAGGTGAAGGAAGGAGGGAGAGTTCATCTTTTTAAAAGAAAATAATTAAAATAAGGAAAAATTAACAATAATAATCCGAACTATGGATGGTATTCTAAAAATAATCCTAACTATCGATTATTCCACTATAATCCCAACTATCAACCTAGCCTTCCCAAAACAGTCTTAGATTTTTGTCGACCTCTTCAACAGGTAAAATAAATTAGGTGTCGTAATATTATTGGTCCAATAACTTTTTTTTTCTATCTAACTTCCTCCTCCTCTTCTCCGGCATGTCAACAACTGAAATCAAGACTTTGCTTGATTAATCACCAACTCACTGTTAATTGCCATCGCATGATCCTTATTATCAAAAACAACATACCTTCATGATATTAACCTTGCTTAATTTTACATAAAATCCCCTGATTTACGTCTTCTTTGTATTCTTGTTCAACAGATTTTTGTTTTTATGAACTTGTGATTTGGGTTTTCTTCTTTTTAATAATAGTAGAACAGGAAACTATGTTAAAATGTAAAAGGAATGGGGATGGGGAAATTAAATTTGAGAAGAGTGGATTTGTATTCATATTATCCATCTTTGAATCTTTGATGAAGGATCTAATGCAAACTTCATGAACAAAACTCACGTGCAGGAGAAAGATAGGTGATTACAAAAACTCAGACAATCAAGTACCTACCGAACAATCTGGTTAGAGATAGTTCCGGTATTGAATGTGAGTTGGGATATTGTCGTGGTTTTTTATTGAGAAAGAAAAGGGGTTGAAGTGTTATGGTACGCTAAGGTGGAGGGAGAGAGACAGATGAAAGGTGAATAAAATAAGGGAAGAAGTCTAGAAGAAAAAACCGGCTTCGTAGGTAAATGGTAAACTGAGATTGATTTTGGAAGGCTAGGTTGATAGTTGGGATTATAGTGGAATAATTGATAGTTGGGATTATTTTTAGAAGACCACCGATAGTTCGGATTATTATTGTTAATTTTTCCTTAAAATAAATATAAAAGAATGTAAACCAATTATAGAATGACAAGTGGCATATATGTTTAAACTTTAAAGAAAACTTTGGATCTACTACTAAGGTCGTAGGTAAAAAGTACTATTTTGGAAGATACACCCCGTAACTTGGATTATTCGAGAATAAATCAATGGTGGTACTGTTTTTAGAAGAACGGACAAAAGGTTGGATTATTTACAAATTTTCTTTTTTTCTTTTTCCTTTTCCTATTATTTTTATCTTAATTCCATTAGATAGTGGACATCTTATCTTAACACAAAAAAAATGGCCTGATAATTGACAGATTCATCTCATCACTCTCTCCTCTGCATTGCTCGTATAATACTGGAATACCTACCATTTTAGTAAAATTAGTCTTTTAATTTGAAAGGTAAATATATAAGTCAATATTTTTAAAACACACTGCTTTTTTTAACAAAATAAAATAGTGATATGGGGTTTATAGTTTTTTTTTTAGGGAATGGGGTTTATAGTTTCTAGGATTTTTTTGGTATTTACTACCTTGAAAATACACCACTTTTGTATTTACTATCTTATGAAAATTTTATTTTAAATTACTACCTTAAAGTTCCAATTTATTTTTATTTACTAACACTTTACAGTTTTCTCATTTTAAATTTGAGATATTTCTTTCGTTTCTTAATCATTTTAAGTGATTCAAAGCCCATTCTTCTCATTTATGTGTAAGGATTCCATAGGGATCTTGCTTTTAAAATTTTGCAAAAGGTAAAATGAATTAAATATTATTTGTAAAAGTTTAAAATATTTATGAATTATCAAACGAATTGTTTTTAAATGCCATTCTCAATGAAATCCCTATAGAGCAAGGAGAATAATGAACTTTGAATCACATTAAACAATTAAGAAACGAAAGAGATATCTTAATTTTAAAATTAGAAAACTGTAAAGTGGTAGTAATTAATTTTTTTTTGAAAGTTTAAGGTAGTAATTTAAAATAAAAATTTCATAAGGTAGTAAATACAAAAGTGGTGTATTTTTAAGGTAGTAAATACCAAAATTTAAAAGAGTGTCAAATTATCGCAAGGAGAACAAAATTAATTTTAATTACCATCATTTCTTATCTTTTATCCTTGGGAGTGGCCAACTTAGTTGTTAGTTTTGTACTAGAATATACATAAAGGCATTATAAATAAGAACCAAAGAGATATTCGAACCAAAGAGAAATTTGCCCTCCGATTTTTATCGCTACTCATAGAAATTTGTGAATGATCACTTGTTGGAAATATATCGAGATAACTAAGTTGATCCTACCTTGTGTAGGAACTTTCTCAAAGTCTTTTATAACGGTTTTATATAGAAATGAACAATTTATACAAAAGGTCTTTCATGTACGCGCGCACAAGATGTATAATAAATAAGGGCTTGTTTGATTGACATGGGAATTAATTCCCATAGCAAGGGAAATTAATTCCCTTGTTAAATTCATGAGGATTATTTAAGTTGTTTGGTTGACAATATAGAAAATAGAAATTCCCATGAACTTTGATTGGCCAGGGGGTTAGGTAATTTATTTCCCATGTTTTGTACGAATTCCAACTTCCCATGAATTCCAACTTCCTCTATTTTTATTTTTTTATATCAACCAAACAACTAGTCAATATATAAATTTCCATGAATTTCCACTTCCCTCATTTTTAAATCATTGTAGACCAAGATAACGTTTATCCAGTTTTTTGTGACTTTTATCTACTTTTTTGTAACTTTTATTATGTTTTGGTTAACTTTAATTTATGAAAAAAAAAGTTGATAGATAAATATTTTAAAGGGTTAAATGAGTAATATTATGCATTATGAGTGATTTTAAAGAAATATTTTTATTAAAATAAAAAATCTTATCACTAAAAATAGATAACTTTTAAGTACTTTTAATTAACATTTGTTTCGGTGTACATATTGTATACTCCGTACTATTTGTGAATATGAATTCGTGTAATCTATATTAGGAACTCTCGACACATGAAAGGAATGTATATGACACAAGAAAAACACAAACTTCGTACACATTTTAGAAACTCTTAATTAAATCAGTCTAAGCCACAACATAAAAGAGACGAATTAAAACGGACTGTATTTTCACGCATTAATTGAAGTTGAAACATAACATCCATATATGGTATCATAGATTAAAATTTAAAACACTAGGAAATAACAACTTTGCAACGCAGAACTAGCTACATGTATTATTCATGTAATTTACAACAAAGCCACGCACTATCATAACTTAGCTAGGAAAGTATACTTCCATAAGAAGTTATTTTCCTAGTAGTGTGCTTATTATTAAGTAACGACTATTATTAGAAAGCAAAACGACTTTGCCCATCATCAAACCCGACCCGGCGACCCATTGGCAACTTTCAGCGTGAACTCGATCCGATCAAGGAGCTGTATGTTTAGCAGCAGCAGCAAGAATCTGACGAGTATGTGCGGCAATGTCACGGGCAAGGGCTTCAGACTCCTGATCGGGAGTGGCGCGGCCACAATATGCAGGTCCAGAACCACAGTAATTGAATCTGCTACAGCAAAGTCCTGGTCGGCAACTGCGGCTGGGACCACATGCACCTTGCTGCCCCATTGATGTTCCCACCATAGCAGCCATGATCACCATAATGATCATCACTAAGCTTTTCATCATCTTCATCATTTTGCTATTTTCCGTGAAATTAATTAAGTGTTTCTCACTGCACGTTAAGCTCTAATGGTAATATTATTATGTTATTTTGGTTTGTTTTGGTGATGGGTAAAAGTGGTGATGGATGAGAGGGTATTTATAGTGTTGTTATCGATCTTAAGATCAATGGAGAATTGGACAGATGTCGTACAAGTCTAAGAAAGAGACGAATTAATGGTGCGAGGGCCGAGGAGTGGCGCGGCGCTGTCGCAGCTTGACCTTTGAATGGAACTCCCTCGGTGGTGATAGAGTATGACAAATTGACAATCTCCTTAAACGTAGAGTTGCAGACGGATGCCGCCAAAAGAGTAAAGAGGTGATCTAAATCTTATCGTCTTCTTCAGTCAACAAAGTCAATATATCTTGTACTCCCTCGGTCTCTTTTTGTTCTTTACGTTTTTCTTTTTTGGTATTTCAAAATGTTCTTTACGTTTTCTTTTATATTATCACATAAATGACTTAGTATTCTATCAAAATTGTATTCAATTATAATTTTAACCAATTAAATTTATTGTGTCATTTAATCTCTCACACTTTTTTAATTGGTACATTAAAATTTTCTCATTTCTCAATATCAGAATTTTGATAAAAGTGAAAACATTATAAATAAACGTAATTATCTTGTTTAAATAAAAAAAATTAAGGAATATCGATGCAAATTAATTAATCGTTAAAACACGTGAAAAATAACAAACATAAAAACACAAAAACAGACGGAGGGAGTATCTTGGTATTTGTCCGTCAAATAAATAGGACTTTGCCGCCTTGTCTCTTATCATGCCTGGAACTAAGGTAAAAGATGATTGGGCCTGCCTAATTTTTCTACTAAATTGTGGGCTTTATAATAATATTGATTATAAAATAGGATGAGATCGAGTACTTGTTCGTTGTTTTGTACTAGTAGGCTAGTAGCAATCTCCTACTCCGTACTACAATCGAAGTGAGTTTAGGGTGATCACATTAGTAATCCAGCTATATTAAACTGAGCTGAACTGAATTAGTATTTAAAAAGTAAGGAATTGAGTTGAGCTGAACTAAACTGAGCTAAATATTACTTGAAATAAAGAAGTAATAAATAATAAATACTCTATATGTTCCTAAATATTCTTCATATTTCCCTTTGGCACAATTACCAATACACATTTTAAATCGCTAATATCTCTAATTACGTGTTATTAAAATTTATAAAATTTCGTATTGTTAAAGTATTCATTGTGACGAATCAAACAAGACCCCCACTATGTTTTTTCTTATCTATTGAAAATAATTCAAAAAGATTATATTCCATTGTGAATAGTGGCAAAATTCCAAATGGAAAGAATATTAAGTGTTTGGGAATACAAACGGCTCACGACACGTCGACACATGGGCCATACGCAATAGGCCTTGACAGACATTAACATGGGTAAAATACACATATTAGGGATGACCCACGGGGGACGGCCCACAAGAGTCGGCCGGCCCGTAGTCATTAAGATCGTCCAATTATACTCCACCGAATGGATGTGCTCCCAAACCTAACAGAAGTCGGCTAGGCAAAGAGTTCGGGTTGACCAAGGAACCAGATTAGGGTTTCTATCCTATATTCCTATATATACGGCCCGAATGCACATCAGAAGGCACGCAATCAAATCTCAAACCGAATTCTGGAACTTGAGCCCAGAACCTCCGTCTAACTCCGCCTAGGAAGAAGACTCTTGAAGACCTCTGGTCGTCTTTACCGTACAACTCATTAGTCAAGGATACCCTGTATTTGTGCCGAAACATTAAGGAACGGAGGCGATAATATATAGACAATAAACAATAGATAATAAATAACAAAAAATTATTATAAATTTTATAACTAGTAGTTTGATGATATTAGTTGATGTTATGAATAAATTTTGTTGCTTCCTGTTTTCATATATCATAAATGTTATTACCATCTTACGAGTCTTTTAAAGAAAAGTGTATTCTTTACCTGTTAACATATTAGCTCATTTGCACAAAGAACAACTTATTGAGAAAGGGGACATCTTGCAACACTTGGAGAAATGGAGTAGTATTGAGGAGAGAGCTAGTCTGGTTATAGAAAAGGACTGGAGTAAACTTGGGGATGCTAATACAAATGTTATAACAGATGCAAAGAAAGAACAAATAACGTAATAAAGAACGCAGAGAATTTAACGTGGTTCACTAACAATGTGTTAGCTACGTCCACATGCAAAGGGGAGGAAAGTTTTATTGATCTTGAGGATTACAGATTACAAAATACAACTAGGTTATGACCTAGAGAGTTTATATAGTACTGCTGATAACCCGTGCTGGGGCGTTGCAGTAAGGGGCTTGACTGATTCAAGACATTATCTAACAAATCTCCACCTTGACTTGAATCCTCTCACAAATAACCGATGTACCAGATGCACCATTACAATGCCAGATGTGCCAGAAACTCCTCTGCCTCAGATTTTTCCCTCAAAAGGGAAATCAACAACTCCTAACATTTAGCAAGTTCAAGCAGTGTTGAAATTTGCTATGTGGAACCGGCTTGGTGAACATATCGGCTGGGCTATCAGCAGTACCTACTTTGTTCACCTTAATTTTTCTTCTCACTTCTCAGAAAATGATACCTTACATCGATGTGCTTAGTCCTCTCATGATGTACTTGATCCTTAGCTAAACAGATTGCACTGAGACTGTCACAGTACACTATAGTCTGATCATGATGTAGACCCAAATCACTGACCAACCCTTTCAACCATATTCCCTCTTTTGCTGCTTCTGTCAATGCCATGTACTCTACTTAGGTTGCAAAATAGCTTTCCAACTGACAACTGAACCACCAAGAGTGAAAGCATAACCAGTCATAGATCTTCTACTGTCAACATCTCCAGCATAATCAGAGTCTGAAAACCCTGTCACCAAACACTCTGTATCACTTCCATAAATGAGACCAACATCAGATGTACCTTTTAGGTACGGACCGAAAAATCCTCTTCACAACTTGCCAATGCTCCTTTCTAGGTTCACCCATAAACCTACTAACAACACTAACAGACTGTGCCAGCTCAGGTCTAGTGCAGACCATTGCATACATCAAGCTTCCTACTGCACTAGCATAGGGAACTCGAGACATGTACTCCTTCTCCTAAGCAGACTTAGGTGCAAAAGCAACAGACAGATGTGCATTTGCAGCACTAGGAGTATCCACGGGCTTTGCCGTAGGAGTATCTACAGACAGATGTGCATTTGCAGCACTAGGAGTATCTACGGACTTAGATTGCTTTAGTCTATACAAGGACTTCTTCAACTTGCAAACATAATCTTCCTTACCAGGAACCTGAAAACCATCTGGCTGAGTCATGTATATCTCCTCTTCTAACTCTCCATGCAGAAAAATTGTCTTCACATCAAGTTGTTCAAGCTCCAGATCCTAATGTGCAACTATTGCTAGTAGCACCCTGATGGAAGTGTGTCTGGCCACTGGTGAAAAAATCTCATTGTAGTCTACTTCCTCTCATTGAGTGAACCCTTTAGCTACTACTCGAGCTTTATACTTGATACCCTCGACAAATGTTTCTCCTTCCTTTTTCTTGTAGACCCATTTACAAGTGACGATCTTTCTTTCTTGAGGTCTCTTGGTTAATTTCCAAGTCTGATTCTTATGAAGTGACTCCATCTCATCTCCCATTGCAGCAAGCCATTGGGTAGACTCAGTACATATAACTGCTTCTTTGTAGGTGGATGGCTCATCAGAGTCAGGATCCACCTCTTCAGCAACCTGTAGTGCATAGGCCACCATATCTTCAAAACCATATCTCTTGGGAGGCATCCCATAATTAGCTCTCTTTGATCGATCAAGAGCCAAACTGTGTTGATTCGCTACTGGTAATAAAGAAACTGATGGTTCTGACTCTGACTGTGGTTGTTGACCTTCATCTTGTGGTTCACTCTCGTCTAGAGTGACTTGCTGCTCCACCTGTTTCTTAACACTACCACTTTCTGACATAACAATAGACTTCACAGTAGGGTAAACATAGAATTTTCATCAAAGACTACATTTCTACTTAATATAACCCTCTTTTCAGATGGGGACCAGATTCTATACCCTTTAACCCCATCCCCATAACCTAAAAATACTCCCTTTTTAGCTCGTGGCTCTAATTTACCCACATTTACATGATAATAAACAGTACAATCAAAGGCTCTTAAACTAGAGTAATAAGCAGGCTTACCAGACCACACCTTAATAGGGGTTTTGAGATGTATACCTGTGTGAGGTCCACGATTGATCAGATAACAAATTGTACTAACCGCTTCTGCCCAAAATATTCTAGTTAGTCCAGCATTAAAAAGCATGCACCTAGCTCTCTCCAGAAGTGTCTGATTCATACGTTCTGCTACACCATTTTGCTGTGGTGTATCCCTTACTGTATGATGTCTAGCAATCCCTTCATTCTTGCAGAACTCATCGAACTCAGACCAACAAAATTCCAGACCATTATCAGTTCGCAGCCTTTTGATCTTCTTCCCTGTTTGATTCTCCACTAATGCTTTCCACTGTCTGAAATTCTTAAAAGCTTCACTTTTATGCTTCATAATGAACACCCAAGTAATCCTTGAGAAATCATCAATCATTGACACAAAATATCTGTGACCTCCTAAAGACTCCACCCGGGAAGGACCCCAACAGTCAGAATGGATGTAATCAAGTGTGCTTTTTGTTCTGTGTATACCTTTAGGGAACTTGCTGCGATGTAGTTCCCAAAAATACAATGTTCACAGAAATCAAGATCCGTGACCTTGTGACCACAAAGAAGATCCGCTTTCGACAGAATTTGCATCCCACTTTCACTCATGTGACCAAGCCTCATATGCCATAACTTGTTCATGTTCTCCTTATCAATCTCCGAGGACGCAACAACAACAAAACCTGATAACGTATATCCTTGAAGAAAATACAAGATACCACGTTTTACACCTTTCAGAACCACATTCGAACCCTTGCACACATGTAGAACTCCACCTTCACCCTGAAAACTGAAACCCTTGTTGTCTAACATACTCAAAGATATCAGATTCTTTGTCATAAGTGGAACATGTCTAACATCATTCAATGTGCAGAATTTACCATCATGTGTTCGAATTTCAATTGAGTCTACTCCAACCGCCTTACAAACAGAACTATTAGCCATAGAAATATTGCCACCGTCTACTTGCTCGTAGGTTGTAAACCACTCTCTGTGCGGACATATATGGTAAGACGCTCCAGAATCAAGGATCCACACATCACTCTGATGTGTGTGCTCATCAGCAACTAAAGCAATATCCTCTTCAGAATTGGTATCAGCTACCGCAGCAGTACCTGACGATTTAACCTGTTGCCTCTTCTTCTTGGGACAATCAGATTTCAAGTGTCCCTTCTCCTTACAATAATTACAGACATCATTAGATTTAGGACCCTTAGAAACTGGTTTCTTGAATTTCTTCTTCCCCGAATTTCCATGCCCATAACTCCCACTGGCTACTAACCCAACAACCTGATTATCTGTACATGTACCAGTCGCCCTATGGCGCAGCTCTCTAGTATGGAGGGACGATCTAACCTCCTCTAGAGAAATAGTATCTCTACCAACAATAAACGATTGCACGAAATTTTCGTACGATAATGGTATAGAAACTAACAGAATTAAAGCAGCATCCTCATCTTCAATTTTAACATCAATATTACGCAATTCTAATAAAATTGTGTTTAATTGATCTAAGTGATCTCGGAGAGACATACCTTCCTGCATTCGCAGACTGAACAGACGTTGCCTCAGAAGCAACTTATTCGTTAAGGACTTTGTCATATACAGACTCTCGAGCTTAACCCACATACCTTGTGCGGTTTCCTCCTCCGCGACCTCGTGATGATATCGTCAGCAAGACAAAACAAAATCGTCGAGTGTGCCTTCTCCTCCAGAACGGCCATCTCATCAGTGATTAGATCCGCCGACTTCCTAGCAAGCGGCGCCCACAGCCCTTGTTGTTTCAACAAGGCTCGCATCTTGATTCACCATAAACTAAAACTATTACTCCCGGTAAATTTCTCGACCTTCACGTTAATACCAGACATCTTTCTCAATGAAGTTTCAAACCCTAGAGCGGATCCGACTCCGATACCAGTTTGTTATAACGGATGAAAAGAAAGAAGAAATAATGTATAAAGAACGCAGAGAATTTAACGTGGTTCACTAACAATGTGTTAGCTACGTCCACAGGCAGAAAGGTGAAAAGTTTTATTGAACTTGAGGATTACAGATTACATAATACAACTAGGTTATGACCTATAGAGTTTATATAGTACTGCTGATAACCCGTGCTGGGGCGTTGCAGTAAGGGGCTTGACCGATTCAAGGAATTATCTAACAACAAGATATTTCCATGCCTATACTAAACTGAGACAAAATCAGAATACCATCAAGGTGATTATTAGAGATAATGGAACAAGATTATGTTCCCAAAATCTGATCAAAGAAAAAAAATCAAATCCTTTTATAGTAATCTGAGGGCTCAAAAACTTCTAGTCTCCCTGTGGTTGATAGAAATATTGTGGAGGGGGGGAATATCCTTAATTCTTCTCATCACTCTTATCTCATCATGCCTTTTGCGGTTGATGAAATTAAACCAACCTTATTTGGATGGATAAACTTAAAGGTTGCAGAATAGATAGATAAAACGTCCATTTCTTCAAGAGTTTCTTGGTGATTGTTGGCCAGAGTATTTATCGCAGTTCTATAAGATTTTTTATCATTTTAGTCCTCTTCATAGATAGGTAGACGACACTTATGTTACTTTGAATCCTAAAGTTCAAATTCAGTTCATGTTAAGAATTCTAGACCTGTTGTGTGTTGTACTGTTGTACAGTGTTATATAATATCATCTCCAAAGTCCTTGTCAATAGAATGCAAAATATACTTCCTGGTATTGTAGAGATAGCCAAACAGATTTTGCTAAAGGTCAATTAATTTCAATAATATCACTCTAAATCATGAATTAGTGAAGGGTTATACTATGAAAAGTTTTTCTCCTCGTTGTATGATCAAGATAGATCTCCAAAAAAAACTATGACTCTGTTGAATGACCTTTTTTAAACATTTTTTGATGTTTATTGGTTTTTCAACTCAATCCTCACCTGGCTTTTGGAGTGCTTTTGCAATGTTCCTTACACTGTAATCATTTGCGGAATCATTAATTAACACAAAGAAGAAATCAAACAGAATTTATCGCCAAAACTTTATGCCCATAACTCGAATATAATACATCAATAATGGGGGAAAGTATAGGAAAGAGAAAGTTCTCTCTGATTACAAGCTAATGAAGACCAAAATGAATAGTCAACTATTAGGACAAAATATCATATTTATACTACTGCTAGATTACAACTAATAACCTGCTAATATAAATAGGAAAAGAGCATTAATTATTTATTAAATCAATTAATATGTAGCTGACGTGTCATCCTTGTAACAAACACCAACTAGGCAGTTACATGGGATATAATCCCCTGTTGTGAAGAGTAGTTTAAGCTAGTGTTGCCTCGGCTATTGTCAAGAACAAAGTACAACCATTACGAGTCACGGCTTTGTAAGGCCCCCAAACATCTACATGTAGAATCTCGAATGGTTTGGTAGTTTTAATTGTGCGATGTGGGAAGGGTAACCTAGTTTGTCTAGCATCAAGACAAATTTGACAAAAACTGTTAGAGGCGTGCTTGACACTAACATTATTCTTGACCAAAAAAATATGAGAAAAAGGTAAATGACCAAGTAGAAGAGGCCACAACTTGGTTTCATTTGTACAAGAATACTGAAATTGAGCATTACATGTGACACTAGCAACATGTTTATCGAAAACAACAGAAGCAGACTCCCCTAAGCTAAGTTGGTCACCTCTTTTGACCAATTCTGATTCAGTGCAGTATATCCTTGATTCAAGTTACCAAGAACTTGTGGATGGGTCAAGTGAGGCCCTTGAATCACACAAGACATAGTAGTAAACTCTACGGTACAGTTCAAATCTTGACAGAACTGATGAACTAACACCAAATTGAACTCAAAACCATGCACATGCAACACATTTTCAGAACAATGTTATATTTCAAAGTTATGATCAATATGTGTGCTATTGCTAGATGTGTTCCATCAGGAATAGTGATTGTGTTCTTTCTTTTATTATGCATAGAACATATTCAAATCTTGACATATGTGATCAGTTGCACCATTATCTATCACCCAAACATTACTCAATTTAGAGAATAAGCAGAATTTACCTGGCACAAATGCATTTGCAGAGTTGTGGTGACTGTGAGATTTTTCTTTGTCGTTTTCAAGCTTGCTCAATAAGTCCTTCAGTTCGCTGCATTATGAGTGGTGAACAAAGCATGGACCATATATGATTCTTCATGACAAGTATCAACATCACCACCTCCTGCGCGCTTGAGCCAAATTTGTGCAGTCCTTCTTTCTTTAGCCCATCCTTGAGGATATTCATGCAACTTGTAACATCTTTATATGCCATCGCATGTGGCTTTACAGTGTTCACATAACCAAGTTCTCTTGTTTCTCGTCAAGATTTTACTATTTACATTCCCTCCTTGATTCTGGTAAGCAACTCTTGGATTATGCTGGTATCCTTAATTTATCAGTGTATTTATTATTGTACCTCCTCTTTTCTGCTGCAAAAGCCATCGGCTCAACATGAGTAGACATATTACTCACTTGCTTATGGCTTTCTTCTTGTGCACATAGCCTATAAGCCACAATCAAAGTAGGTAGAGGTTGCATCATCAAGACATTAGTTCTCACCATACCAAAATCGACATTTAACTTCATTAAAAACATCATGAGACTTTGATCTTGCTGACTCTTCAAAATCTTATGAGTGATCGTACATGTGCAATTAGTATAAGAACACAATGGCAGTGGATTATTACTGTCAATTTCATCCCATAGTGCTTTGATCTTGGTGAATAAATCGGAAATTGATTCATTTCTCCCTTATTGCATCTCAGACAGATTGTGTTGTAGTGAAAAAAGTTGTTTAGCAGAAGGTTGTCCAAACCTTTCCTCTAAGTCATTCCAAAGACTTCTTGCGGTCTGACGATACCACACACTCTTAACTATTGGCTTTTCCAAGGCCCAAAGCAACTAGCTAAGTACCAGATCATTGCACCTAGACCAAGCCTTATACATAGGATCTGTGAGACTATGAGATTCTAATGTTCCATCTATGAAACTCAACTTGTTTCTTGAAGACAAACTAAGCATTACTGACTGTCTCAATCAACATATCCAGTTCGGACAAACACATCACTAACTAATTTGTTATTTGAAGCATCAGGAACAATAGTTTGATCAACAGGTGTTTCATACATTGTTAAGAAGCAAATTGAACCTAGAGTTGTTCAAAAATGTGAAACGACAAAACCTCTATTCAAAAAGAATATCACTGGAATCTTCCAAGGAAGACAAAATTCAACTCATGATTACCA
Organism: Spinacia oleracea; assembly: GCF_020520425.1. Taxonomy (NCBI): domain Eukaryota; kingdom Viridiplantae; phylum Streptophyta; class Magnoliopsida; order Caryophyllales; family Amaranthaceae; genus Spinacia; species Spinacia oleracea. Next base: position 105,638,500 of record NC_079487.1, read on the forward strand.
TAACTTGATGGAGAAAAAAAACACAAAACCTCTTCAAATTTTGACGCCAAATCAATCGATCAATTGAATAAATAACATATCCAAAAAAAACTACAATTAACGATTTACTACAAAAATCACAGTGTCAACTATAAAATCCACCAGAAATCAGTAGAAAGAATTACCAGAATCAAGAAGAGTGCATTCCAAAAACCTCCCCAACAATCAACATCAAAAAAAGCTGATGGACAACAATCTCAGAATCATCATTTACGGAATCATTACATAAAGAAGAAATCAAACATAATTCATCTCTAAAACCTTATGCTCGTAGCTCAAAGATAATACTTCATTAATGGGGGGGAAAGTATAGGAGAGACAAAGTGCTCTCTAATTACAAGCTAATGAAGACCAAAATTAATAGTCAATTATTAGGATAAAGTATCCTATTTATACTACTGCTAGATTACAACTAATAACCTGCTAGGATAAATAGGAAAAGAGAACTAATTATTTATTAATCAATTAATATGTAGCTGATGTGTCATCCTTGTAACAAACACCCATTAGGCAGTTACATGGGATATAATCCGTTGTTGTGTAGTGTAGTTTTAGCTAGTGTTGCCTCAGCTAACATCGGGTATATTGTTTGAGGTGGAAGGTATATCATCCTTAACAATATACACTTTTAGTGTAAATAGAAATCTGGTTTTTGTCTCCCTATTTGTTTGGGATATGCATAGAGTTTCTCAATTGTTGTCCCATAATCCTTAGAGAGAATTTTGCTTTATGTTACCACCAGTCCACCCTAGGTACAAAAAACTTGATCCCACTCATGTGTGTTTTACAGATGATTTACTTCTCTCCTCTTCTCATATGCTTAATTAGGGTCTTAAAACAATTTTGAGAAACCACTATTTATTTTGGAGGAGCTCAACAACATGTCCAGGATGATATTCTTTATGAACTTTTGGCGTCCTTGAGAGTTCTTCTTTTTAAATATCTTGGGGTTCCCCTTTATACAAAGACATTATCATTTATGCAAAGTCAACCTTTAATTAAGAAGATTATAGAAAAAATCGGTTCATGCACTGCCAAACTTCTTAGTTATGCAGGAATTTTGTAACTTACGGAGTATTAGATTTGTCTTGTTTAGTATGCAGATGTATTGATGTCAAATACTTTTATTGCAAAGAAGGTTTTAAAATTGATACAAGCTGCTTGCAGGCATTTTTTTTGTGGACTGGTAACTTAGGTGCTCTCAATAAATCTCCTGTTGCGTGGGACCAACGACGGATCTTAGTTGGTGTTGGGGTGGGCCTGGCCACCTGGTCAGAAAATTTTATAGTGTATTTAATTACGTCTCCCCCTAAAATTTTGTATATAATTGTATTATTACATGGTATATTGATTAAATTTTTTCTACCGGACCCCCACGTAAAACTGTTCAAGATTCGCCCCTGCGTGGGACACCATTTGTACGACAAAGAGGGCAGGAGGTTCAAGTATTACTGATATGTTTGTTAGGAACAAAACAACAGTGTTGAAATTTTTTTAGAATATCCACGAGAAAAAGGATAAGTTGTAAGTTCATTGTATTCACGCTTATTACGTGAAAAATCATAATGTGCTGCATTTGATTCCACCATCCCAAGCTTCTTGGGTTGTCTGAAAAAATCTAGCGTTACTAAGTTTAAAGCTGAAATTCCTAATGATGCAGAACTTGTAAAAGGTTCTTCTTATTCTATAAGGAAGGTTTATACATCAATGGGGGGTGATTTTAAGCAAGTGGGACGGAAAGCTTATTTGAAATAACTAGCTTTTTGATCTCGTTCAATGAACGACGAATTATATAGTGGTTGTTAAGCCGTCTTTTAAAATATTAATTTTATTGATAGCTTGTTATTTTAGTGGGAATGTACTCTGTGTGATTTATATAGATATCACATTTGAAAGTTGAAAAAAATATAAATTAGATGGTGAATTTATATTGAGTGGTAAAGAGGGAGATGGAGTGAAAGATGTTGAATGAACATATAAATTAAATAGTGAGTTGGTGTTTAATGAGGAATATGAAGTAGAAGAAGTGTTGAAGCTGTAAAATATTCGTATAATGAACAACAAAAGGAAAAATTGAAAAAAAAAACAAAAATAAATTTATGGATGAAAAATGGGGGTGACACGTGTCATCTAATCATCTATGGATTTCCTTTTAAAATACTAGGTATAGATAGATTTAGTCATCACGAAGATGTGTTCTTATTAACTAGTTAGTTGCTCATGCTAGATTGTCTACTTCTAACAAACTTGAGAATTTTGGGGTTCATGTTGATCCTTTGTGCAACTTGTGTAATAAGAAGTTAGAAAATATTGAACATCTTTAGATGCCGAGATTTGGAGTGTAGTCTTGAAATGGTAGGTTATCACATACAACATGCAAATTAGCATCAAGAGTTGCAGAGTCTAATAGCGCAATTTAATGGAAATTATGTGAAACATTATTTCTAAAAGATTGCTATTGTCTTGTCACTTTGTATACGATATGGAAAGAGAGAAATGCAAGAAGATTTAGAAGTTGTAATTAAGCTTGATGTTCTTGTGGTTTTTGGAGAGACTCAACTGTTAGTTTATGATAGATGTTTCACTTATTGTAAAAAGCTTCGAAGTGTGAAGCTTATGGGTCAATTGTTTTAGGGTAAAGCTAAAAGTGGGGAGTCATCCTAGATGGGTACTTTATTTTTCACTTGGGGTTTCTTTTGATTTGTTCTTTAGCTCGTACTTCATCCGTTTATTTTTACTTACAATAGTTTGCTTTTCATGCTTGTCAATGCATAACTTGAAAAATTAATATATTTAATTATCGATAAGTAAAAATTATAAAAGATTGATATTCAAATAATATATATTAAGACGAATCTAACAAGAACCCACATGATGACATGATTATATTTTTCCCTAAGTATAAATTGTCAAAATAAACAAAGTAAAATACGTAAATAGTGCAAAAAGTAAAGTATTCCAACTATAAAGAAATGGAGGAAGTATATATTATTTTGGTCAATATATTATTTCATTTACCAAAAAAGCATGTAGCTCAATCTCTTGAAAACCAAAAAATCAAGCTTTAATCAGACGGGCATACCAAAATGGTTCAACCGGGAATAGACCGGTTGAAATGAATTGACCAAAACACTAACTAATACGAAACCCGAATTTTGGATGAAAAAAGACAGAAGTTATAATTTCTCCGTTTAATAATGATGTTTCAGTTAATATTTTTCACGTTTGTCAATGAACATTTTACATCATTTTTATCTTTAATTACACATTATTGAAATTATAAATTTTGATATCTCAAAGTACTTATAGTGAATTAGTGATGAATCAAACAAAATTCTACATGAATATGTTTTTCTTATATAATGAGAAAATTTTAGAAAATTCTCTTTAATTGTAAATAGTCAAAAAATTTAGAGCGATTTCCTTCAATAATGCTTGAAGATCCATTAATTCCCAAAATACGCTACATTATCACTTGAATTCGTATTTTGAAATCAATACGAGAGGGAGTCTTTGATTATCTGGGTTTGGAAGTGAACCGCCGAGTGAAATGACGGTTCCTTTAACGCTTAGTCGCTAATTGAAATAGCGGTTTGTATGTATGTTAACCGCTATTTCTGTTGGCGGTTTAACGCCGATTGATTAAATTTTTTTGACAAGTTTTAATGCTGACGTGGACGGTAAAGTGTGAAATAAGTGATAACATAGCGTATTTTGAGAATAAATGGATCTTCGAGCAATAGTGAAGGAAATCGCTCAAAATTTTAAATTGAAACATCATAATTGAACCGAGTAGTGTGCAATAATGAATATTGGTCTCTAAAAGAAAGTAAAAACAAAATAATGTCTATTGGACTAAGAGCATATGCAATGGTGAGTTGCTACTAACTCACCATGTTCTCTCTCCTACTTGTGAGTTAACACACCATTGTAGGTGGTAACTCACAACTTCACCACGCGGAGAGGAAGCAACTACTGTAGAGTCACTGAATGTAGGACCCACACTAGCAGAATCTTTTTTTTTGGTCCGTTAATTGGTAAAAACGACACAATTTTTATAAAATAGGGAAAATCTGCCTTAACACTGACGCGCGTCAGAAAATAAGAAAGACTCATTAGAATGTTGACATGTGTCCCTTGCATTTCATTTCCCCTGCACACAAATTACCGTTGGTGTTGATAAAATGTTACCACCTTTTTTTTGTTCTTTGTTAATTTTCTAACGTAAATTGACAATTCATTTAATTTTTTTTCACAAAAGTAATTACACCAGTGGTATTCTTATAATTTCATGTATAAATAGAGCCCATTATTGGTATAGTTTTTCACCCTTAAAATTTCACCCTTCTCTTTTTCATTGTAAAATCAATTTACATAGTATTTACATATAAAAATATTTCGTAATGATGGATCTTAATAATCCTAATTACCGAAGTGGTTCCTCTCAAATTAATCCAAACTATGGATCTTCCAATTCTCCAAATTTCTAAAGTAATTTTTCTTTTGATCCAAATAACCTTACTAATCCAAATGCTCAAAGGATATTGTTTTATAACATGCCTAACCAACCAATGCATCAAAACCAACAATTTGTACAACAATTCTCAAATCAATTTTCAAACCCAAATTTCCCACACACCAATTCTTAAATAGACTTGGTCGACACTAAATTTATTGTGGACATGCCTTAAAATAAAGTCAACAATTTGTTCCTAATTTATTTTGGCATTTTATTAGGATTATTATGAAAAAAATATCAAATTAGTGTTGTTGATACATGTTGTGCTTGAATAATGTGATTTTAAGTCAAATTCGCTTTAAAAAAATATAGGGTTACTATGCTTAAAAAATGGTTACTATGTCTAAAAATTTTGGTGTTTAATTTATTATAGTTATTATATGAACAATAAAGGTCACTATGAGCGTAAAAAGGGTGCTAGAGAAAACTATTGATTTTGGGTCCTCACTAATATTATTGTGGACCAAGTCCACGCAAAAATAACCCTTTCCCACAACAATTTCCAAACCAATTTTCACAAAATGACTTGGTTGAGTATATATGAAGTCGTTTCGGCAACGAATGAAGAGATTAAGAAGACCAAAGTAGTTCTTATTGAAGATTGTATATTAAATGTTTATGTATTTCTTTATGTTATAAATTTTTTAAAATTTTATTTTATTTTCTTTTTTATTTCGAATTCAAAAATTAGCAAAAAAAATTGAACTAGCTTACGTATTTAAGTGATTATATATTAATTAATAAAAAATAATTAATAATGTCATTAATTTTATTAATTAATTATATAAGCTTAATAACTAGAAATAATTAGTAACTAGTGTGTTGCCCGGGCGTTGCTCCGGGTTTCACTTTTAGTGGGATTCACCTTTTGTAAATATGTGTTTATATATATAGGTGGTGGTGCCGTTATCAGATTTCCACGCAAGATCATTGGCCAGTCAAAACAAAGTCGAGTCCTCTTCTTCATGATTAGTTGATTATTATACCTCTGTTAATGTTTCTGTCTTTCGTACTCATAATTACACTCCATTACACTAAGTTTTTATTTTTATTTTTATTTTTTAAGCTTAAGATGAAAAGAGAAGAATTGTACATTTATAAGTTAAGTAATTAATTCCCGCCCCTTTTGTTTTTTTTCTATAATTCATTGTTATTCATTTATATTTATATTTTATATTTATAATGGGAAAATATAACATCATTGTGGCTAGTTAAGATGGTAAGAAGTGTAACTTTTAATTCAAGAGGTCTAGTGTTCGATTCTTGCTATATGCTTTTTGGTTGTCAATGACATGTCATAATACTTATTAATGGTGATGTGGCGTGATAAGAAGGGATCTACGTGGAACATATACGTTCTTATAAACGCCTTTTAATATATTAGTATAGATAGATATAGATACATAAGAGAGAGAATAAATGGTGGGGTATTGATAAAATTAGGAGAGAGAGTGGTGGACAACCTCACCATTGTAGAAAAATTAAGGAGGTGACTCATAATAGATAGTGGGAAGTGACGTGGACGAATATATGGATCGAAGAGAGATAAAATCATAGTTATCAAACACCTTAATTGGTTTGGCCGGTGTTTAGGAGAGAGAAGGAAATAAAAAAATCATAAAAGAGGTAGAGAGATGAGTGAGAAATATAGATATTGGTGTTCATGAACACCAAATGGAAAACTAAAATCTTGCTTGGAAATATTGACATGTGCCACAAGGGGACCAAAGTTATTTTTTTTTTTTTAATTGCAACGTGATTTGTGACATAGATTTGTTGTGTTAAAAGTACATACCCATTGCAAATTTACAATGGCCATAAAATAAATATTACAACTCAAAAAATAAAAATAAATTATAAGTGTCTTTATTTTTTTACGTTTTATAAATAGACACCAATATAGATCCACTTTAGATCACAAAAAAATAATCATAATTTTCTCCTCTCTTGTTTAACTTTAGATCACAAATCTCTCAAGAAAAACCTTATTGAAAATGTATGGCAAAAATGTAGACAAACTAGTGATTGATTAGTTATAGTGATCGATTAGTTATATGTTAGTAGTATGCAATATCACTTATTTAAAGGTTGTAATGATCGAGTTTTAGGTAACAAGTTAAGTTTATTATTGATATAAATTATATACTTAACAAGGGAAGTTTTACTTAGTTTAATTTTGAAGTATTTTTTATTAAATATTTATTAGCTGATTATAAACTTAATTAATAAACAATTAATATGCTCTAACTTAATTACTAACGATTAATTATGCTACTAATAATTTGATTATTTACTCATCCATAACATCATGAGATATAAATGTAGGTGGGTATAGTCGTATAGATGACGTAGGAGAGATGATATTTTTGATAAATGTTGTTAAATGTTGTTGGTGTTGAATTTGGTGTTAGAGAGATAGAAATGAAAAAATATTTTATTTTATTAGGTTGAAGGCCAACCAAGATGTTTGATAAACATCCTCAAAGATCATGTATGATTGCGAGCATGTATGATAGTGACTCACCATTAGCCATGCTCTTATGGTAGGTGAAATCTGAAAATCGAAAAAAAAAAACAAAAAAAAAACACTACAGTACGTAGAATCTACCCAAATCCAATCGACTTTCTACTCTTCTATTTCACATTTTCACCCTTCTTTTTTTCAAAAAAAATCACCCTTTCTTCTTTATTCAGTTCGCCACCTCATACAAACATGTTAAACTCCAACGAAATTGCAGCAGGGCAGCAGCCATAACCATCGTCCAGCTCTTTTTTTCTCTCTCCTCTCTCATCTTCCATTAAACTCTCTTCCAAAAAACCTCAATAACTATTTCCACTTGCTCAAAACAAGCTAAAAATCAGTGATCTACAAGTCAAATTCAACGCAGTCGATCGTCAAAAAATTGAAGTCAAATCAAGCAAATTCAACTCTTGGATCTCTCAATTTCAGCTGCAAAATGCATTGAAATTTTCAGCTATTCGAATAAGAAGAGAATGATTGCGATGAAAGGTGCGAAATCGAAGTTAAGAATTGGTGGATTATTCGCGCTAACAACATTAATTAGTATAATTGGATTATACGGATTATTAAAGCCAATTCAAAATGGTTGTACTATGACATACATGTATCCGACCTACATTCCGATATCGGCGCCCAAGAATTTGTCGTCGAATAAGTATGGATTGTATTTGTATCATGAAGGATGGAAGAAGATTGATTTTGATCAGCATCTTAAGCAGCTTAATGGTGTTCCTATTTTGTTTGTTCCTGGCAATGGCGGTAGCTACAAGCAGGTATTCCAAGGTTTCTGATTAATTTGAAATTTATTCATATTTCTAAATTTGCTTAAGTTAGGTTTTACAGTTTTGATTGAATGCATTAGATAGTAACAAATTCGTTTAGTTATACTAGCGTTATACTACGTATGAGTATTGAGTAGTAGATTTTGTTGCTATTTTTGTATTTTCCGTAAGATTTTGTTACTATTTTTGGCTAGTAAATTATTTTAGATTAATTTGTTTGATTTTGATTCTCCAAAAATGGAATAGAAGTAGAAAGTTAGGGATTAGGATTTGAAATTGGCAAAAGATATCCGAATTACACTAATGTAAACTCAGATTTGAATCTAGAATTACAGCCTGGTTTATTTGGATTCGAAGGCATTTGATGATAAAGTTGGTGATAAAATATGGCCCTAGCTCTAGTCGGAAATTTGCCAAATGTCTTTAAACTAATTTTAAGCTTACATGATACATGATGATATGGTATACAGACAGATGTAGTCTGGCTCTGGTTTTGTAAGAGCTAGGTTAGGCATATGTGTTCATGAGAAAAATTGTACATCTTAGAAAATATGTGCATCAAGAATAGGACATAAGCATCATGACTCGTAGAGACGTAGAGTCAATAGACCGGTTTAATGGTTTGGAGGATGGGTAACTCTTGGATTGAAGTATGATTGCAAATTTGCAATAATAGTCAATGGTCTTCTGCATACACATTTGCAAGTTTAGAGTTAGGAAGAAGAAGACAGTTATAAATTGGGGCGAACAAATTTCCACAGAGGTCCCCTATATGTTATGCAAGGTTATGAACTTCTAACTATTTATGGTTTCATGCCAATTATGCACTTAAGCTACCATATTGCTGTTCTTAGTACTTGTATTTTGCTGCTCTTGCTTCTGTTTTTGACCAAGTTGTTGCAAAAAAGAGAATGAGAAACTTTCTCATATTCCTTTTTCAGAAGATTTTTTTTGTCGCTTTGCTCCTCATAGGTGCGCCCGGTCGCAAAAGAGTCTCATTGGGCATATATATGGTTTCATACCAATTATGCACTTAAGCTACCATATTTCTGTTCTTAGTACTTGTAGTGTGTTGCTCTTGCTTCTGTTTTAGATTGAGTTGTTGCAGAAAAGAGAATGAGAAACTTTCTTATCATTCCTTTTTCAGAGGTTTTGTTTGTTGCTTTGCTCCTCATAGGTGCGTTCGATCGCAAAAGAGTCTCATTGGGCATATACCTCAGGGCCACCTGAACGTACCTATTATCAGGAAGCTTCCCTGAGTCCAGAGGAGGGAGGGCTGGACATTGACACAACTAAGTTTTCTCTGCCCAATAAATATGCTTCTACGCTGGATTGGTTTGCTGTGGATTTGGAAGGTGAACATTCTGCCATGGATGGTCAGATCCTTGAAGAGCACACAGAATTTGTTGTATATGCCATTCATCGGGTATGGTACCATCTGCCAACTTAAAGCTGGCTACCTGTTTTTTGCTTTTCTCAAATCGCCTATATTGTTTTATCCGCTTGTTTTTATCTTTTGTGTTTCTTAGCTGCTATTATTTATTTTACCAGAAAGAATATTTTGCTTGCTTTTTCTTGCTAATTTTGGATATGGTAGCAGATACTGGATCAGTATAAAGAGTCTTCTGATGCCAGAACAAAAGAAGGTGCTGCTGTCTCTGTTAATTTGCCAAAAAGTGTTGTATTAGTTGGTCACTCCATGGGAGGATTTGTTGCTAGAGCTGCAACTGTTAACCCTAACTTACGGAAATCATCCGTTGAAACGATTCTTACACTTTCAACTCCACACCAGTGAGTTCTTATTTTCTTTTTTCTTTTCTATTTGTCATGGGGGTGAAGTGGGGAGTTAGGGGGCTGCTTCACTGAACTGCATACACTATAGCCACTCAGTAATTTACCATATGAGCTTTACTTGATACAGGTCACCTCCTGTGGCATTGCAGCCGTCTTTGGGCTACTACTACACCTCCATAAATCAGAAATGGAAAGAAGGATACCAAATACAAGGCCCTCATGCTCAGAGTTATGCATCACAACCTATGCTCTCTCATGTTGTTGTGATCTCAATTTCTGGCGGAATTAATGATTATCAGGTTCCTTTATGTCTTACTTATTCAGTTTGATTTGTGCTACTGTTGTCGGATTATCTCAATTGCATTGCTCACTTGGTTATTTGTTCACTGTCATCCTTCTGTTGTTCAAGTTATTTTCCAACTTGCTTTGTGGCAATTGCAGATGGTTTTTGTATTACCTACAATGATATATTTTTTCTTGCTATAATGATTTTCTATTTTTTTGATAAACAATTACACATTTACACCACTGCAATGGCTCTCAGTACTTGATTAACCCCCCCCCCCCCCCCCCACCAAAGAAAGGAGTACTACAGTATATAATATCCTTCGTTTAATAAGTTTATTGTACTTGATCTTTTCATAATAAAGTAAAGGTGATAAAGAACCAGTATGGATAGCTTTTAGAGGATCACTGCAATAAATGCTTGGAAAGATAATGGATAATCTAGGACAAATAATTTGAAATGTTATCAACATGGTAAAGAGGTAAATTACTGTAAGAGGGAGGGGGTAATTATATTGAGTTCTGCATCTTGCAAACAAGTTATTACTCTTTAAGGTAGTATGTTTGTAATTTTGAAAGTAACTAGACTGAGATCTTGGCAGGTTAACATATTGTATTGGCTGAGTCTGTTGATTAAACAATAACTGATAGCCAACTTATCAAACATTTGATTAGCTGAATACTTTATTGCACCAAGCTGACTTGTGATATTATCATATTTGGTTAAGTTTTATTATGCTGTGTGGCAATTACTAGAATATTGCATGGTCCAGCATTTTGTACTTGTGTCACTAATCCCTTTTAAGCCTTTCACTTCGTATATTGTCACCTGCTAAATCTTTTGGATGAAACAAAAAATTGTCCTAGTTTTATGAATATTTGAACTGACTTATAGAAGCGCTAAGATAACTAAGATTTTCTAGTATCCGGAACAACAGTTTTCTTAAAGAAACTCCAATGGTCGTAGCTAGGGACTTGCTTGCAACTTTTAAAAGTCTCAAGCTACTAGCTTAACCATTGGAGTGGAAATGACAAATTAGCTTGGCCAAGCAAATTAGCTTGCCCAAGCTAATTTGCTTGACAAAAAGTAATTGATGGTCGATTGACAAGTGGGACACAATTAAATAACAAGCTAGTAGCTAACCATTGGGGTACAAATTAGTAGCAATAAGAATAGCTTGTAATCTTATGTGGCATGGCAAGCTAATTTAGAAATTAGCTTTCCATTGAAGATTACTCTCTTAGTAATCTAAGTACTTTGAAGGTGGGACTCTAACTAGATTGTTGCTGATTTGACTATGTCATTAAGGTGCTCCTTTCATAGGATCCTGAGTATGCATTCATCCTTTTTGTTTGCGGCATCTCTGGTTTCACTAAGTGTTTTAGCTATTTGTGTAATTGCATGCTGCCTAGGTGATGTGCATTCTAACTCCTTTTACCCTATCTAAAGGTGCGGTCGAAATTAGAAACTCTTGATGGCATTGTTCCTCCCACTCATGGCTTCATGATCAGTAGCACCGAAATGAGGAATGTGTGGTTGTCAATGGAACACCAGGCCATTTTATGGTGTAATCAGCTTGTTGTCCAAGTAAGGATCTATTGTCTCTTTCCATGAGAGTATATAGCATAATTCTTCTGTTCAGAGTAATGATTTTTTGTACGTTCAATGTAGGTGTCACACACACTTCTTAGTTTGGTGGATCCAGACACGAGAAATCCATTCACTGATAGACAAAAACGACTGGCAGTATTTACGAAGATGCTTTATAGTGGCCTTCGACAAAGAGTTTTAACAACTGGTGGCGATGAAAGCTATTCACATGGTATTATCATCACGCTCCTAACTGCAAATGCTGATTTTTAAACCAAAGTTTCTGCAAATAAATTGATTTGCATTGTTTTATGACACAAAGACAGTTGCATATTTGGGTAGAATCTTTTAATGACAGGCTTGTATTGAGCCATGACTCCGTGTAAAGATGTAGGGAAATAAGGAGCAGGATATGCTGTTGTATGCACAAAAGGCTAAATATTTTCCTAATTTTAGGATTATAATATGCATTGGGCTCATAGCCTCATATAGAACTTATGTTGTTAGTAGTTAGAAAAAGTTATCACTGTTTTTAAAATAGTATGGTGGTAACTTCATTTGAATCATGTTATTAGAATTCTTATTCATTTTCAATGACGGTTTGGGAAAAAAATACATGAGCATTTAATTGTCAAGTATCCAGAAGGGCTTATCCCTCTGAGACTCTGACTATTGTAAGAATCTTAATATGCACTCAAGAAAAGTTACTTGGAATACATTGCTTATGCTTCAATATTATGTAACTGGTATCTTTGCAAGGAGCTAACTTTTGACGAAAATCCATATTGCAGGTTCTTGTCCAAAAAACATTCAATGGGATATGGACAGTCTTGAGAAGGATCTTTATATTCAGACGTCAACAGTCACTGTCTTAGCAATGGATGGCAAGAGACGGTGGTTGGACATTCAGAAGCTGGTTAGTCTGGGCATTCGTTGAACAATCAGTGCAATCAATATTTCCTGTTACTTTCCTTTACCTGCTGTGCTTTCTGCAAAATTGAACGTGTCAAAAAAGGAAATCTAATAGGAAAAAGGGATATGGTTGTATCCTCCTCCAACTCAAACATTGCAAAGAATCAGTGATTCTTTACTTTGCCCTCTGTTTCTTCTCTCACAAACTACGTAGTACTCCTTTGTCCCAATTCAGTTGTCGTAATAGTAGTTTCAGGGAGTTTTATGCGATAAGTTATTGTAAGCTTATCTATTATAGTTTAATAGAAAAGTAGGTATGTGGTAGATAGTGGAAGAATTCTTTTAATTGAATGTGAGAGGATGTGGGGCCATAACTTTTGGTAATGGGAAAAGAGAGGTAATAAAATATTAGTGGGTCCATGCCATAAATGGAAGTATGACAATTACATTGCGACGAACGAAAAAGGAAATTGTGACGATTATATTGGGATGAAGGGAGTACTTCTTTACACATCCATTAATACTTTAATTTCTAGTGCCGTTTAAGAGGGGTATTTGTTTGTCTGAAAGTGTTGCAAGAATTGCTATTAAAAAATTTCATCTAGTCCTTTTAGGTTGTTGACTAAAAATATTATGCCCATGGCTATAAATTCAATCTTAGTAGTCAGAAATTTATTGGTATGTTGATTTGAAAATCCATAGCAGCGGGAAAATGTCAATGGTTTATGTTGTTCGACTTCGGCTGCTTGCAGATGATTGTTTGTTTTTCTTGAACGCTCTGTATCTCTAATAACAATGTATCATTGTCTTTAGGGTTCAAATGGGAAAAGCCATTTTGTTCTGGTTACAAATCTTTCTCCATGTCATGGGATTAGAGTTCATCTCTGGCCTGAAAAGGGAAACTCTTCAACCGACTTGCCTCTGAGCCAAAGAGTAGTGGAGGTGACATCAACAACGGCACAGATTCCATCAGGACCAGCACCAAGGCAGGTACCAATCTGATACTTCCTAGTGTTACCCCTAAAGGAGTTGTAACTTGTAATTGGTTAAATGACCCTCAAAATTATATTTTTATGCCGAGGTTTCTTACTTTGCGCAATTATTGTGGTTTTTCAATTAATGTATGTGGAAGTAAATCATCCTCAATTCATGCTTTGTATCTGTAACCTGTCAACTTTTTTTTTTTTTTTTTTGCATATATTGGATTTGCAAGTTCCTTGTTGATAATGGTAAGTTAAACACATTCTTGTATCTTTATTTTTATCTTTCTATGGTCATTATTATCAGATAGAACCAGGGAGTCAGACAGAACAGCCTCCTCCATCTGCTGTATTTTGGTTAAGCCCTGAAGCTATGCAGGGATTCAGATTCATAACTATTTCAGTTGCTCCTCGGCCGGTATTGTCTTAGGACACCCTAGCCATATACTCTGTACTTCTGTATTACCTAATTATGTTAATTTTGAGATTGATTTGTTTGGCGTCTGTGTGTAGACGGTATCCGGTAGACCTCCACCCGCAGCTTCAATGGCTGTTGGACAATTTTTCAATTTGCAGGAGGGAGTCAAGGACATTTCTCCATTCTCGTTACTTCTGTCTGCTATTTCGCAGAATGTAAGTGTTCTTTCATTTGTATTCTTAAAAAAAAAAATTACATTGATATTAATTCTTACTATGCCAAAGAACTGATTGTGCAGGAGATGTTGTTCAAGGAGGATCATCCTATAGCTCTTAATCTTTCATTTTCCATTAGTTTAGGCCTACTACCTGTCACAATGTCTCTAAAAACGAGTGGTTGTGGAATAAAAAATTCAGGGCTTTCAGCTCAAGAGGATGACGATGCTGAAAACAACCGTAAGAACTCACTTTCTAAGTCGCTTGTGTTTGGTAGATCTTCATTTCATATTTTTAGATTTTGTTAGCTGTCAAATCTGAATTTGTAATCCTAATGCAGTGTAAATTCCCTCCTTTCCTAGTATCTGTTATTGGCAACTAGCCGAAAGAGTTCCATCATAGTATCCGGTTTTTCTTTCCTTTCCCCTAGTTTTGGACTCCATGATGACATGATTCTGTAGAATAGTAATCTGGAGGATTCTTATTTCCTACTTTCTCTTGGCTTGAGTTTCATGAACTCCTTCCAGTCGTCCCAATGATTACTGTAATCTGTTTTCAAAACTGGAAAAGATGCATCATAAATTGGACGAAACAATGAGTTGACTTTTATAAGTCTGCTGAACTTTTTCTAACTTTTTGCAGAATCTGCCTTCGTCATCTATGTCAAAAAGACTCTTTTCCCTGCTATGGAATGTTGAACATTCTAATAGTTGATATATTTCCTGAAGATGTTACATAAGTAAATGTGGTGTGCTTTATTGTCTTTGTTTCAAATTAGCTAGGATATAGACATACTATACTGTTGTAAGATTCAGCTTCCTCAAGATATAACAGAATAGACCCTCAGTTCAGCATCATTGTTATCAGTTCTTGAAGGGTTGCAGTTATAGTTAAAAAAATGTGTTACTTTTTGGCTTGTAAAGGCTGCCGAGTATTCCTAGTTCCTCCTTACATACCCAAGTCCTTTTACCGACCATTACAAAATTTCTAGTATTATACTACCTATGTCTGGATTTTGTTGTCAAATAATTAATTTAGTAGTTAGTACTCATTATTTATGGACAGAGGGATTATATGTTAAGGGTAATATTGTAATAGATGTTGCTGGGATTGCAAGAACCGTATTCTACAAAAGTGAAAGATTTGAGTATCTTTTCATTCGGCTTTCTTGCATTGAATTTTTCTCTCTTTCATATAGTTTCTCTATTTTAATTTGTGCTTGTTGCTAACTGTCATATCATATTAGGACTCTGCAAGATGCGATGTTTTCCAGCTGTGGCCTTCGCTTGGGACAGGACATCTGGCCTTCATATACACCCAAATTTGAATTCCGAGACAGTCGTCGTAGACTCTGCACCAGCACTCTGGAATTCAGCCCAGGGATCAGAAAAAACCACTGTCCTGTTATTGGTACAGCATTTCTTTAACTGCTAAGCTTGTTATCAGCTTATCACCATTCACCACTCATCATTACTTAATGATTGTATATACTCTAAGAATTTATTCAGTACGTAAATACTCATTTATTCCATTTATGATGTCTACAGATCGATCCTCATTGTGCATACAACGCTAAATTCTCCGTTTCCATCACTGCGGCTGCAAGTAGATTCCTGCTTCTATACTGTTCTAAGGTGACGACTTGTCCTCCATAGTCTAAGTATCAATGTTGTTTGCTGCAAATTTTGTTATGAAAGGGAAAGGCTCTACAATTTTATGCAAGCATTTTAAAGCAATTGATTGAGGGAAATTGTAGAATTTCACAATGCTCTGTATCCAATGTTACAGCCTTTTTTAGATGATAATGTAAGTACTTCGTGTTAACATTGCATCCTAATCAACCGAAACATTCAGTCTTTGATCAGTATCACATTTTACCAATAGCATTTACTAACTAGTCAGTGATAGTTTGGAAGTACCACAAATACCACCCCATCCCTCAAACAGCGTGAACGATTCAGTTTTCTTGATTCCTGAAAGACCATCAACGTAGATTATATTTTCTGATAACCAAGTAGAAAGTTTTTATTTTTTTAATTCTATAGAATATATTACTTTTATAATCAAATAATGAGATAGTAATTATGAAATTTGGTTTGGATTTAAATCAGTTTATTCCTATTAATTTGGAACTAACAATTTAGAAAGTAAAATTAAACTATGTGAAGGCAAAAAATCTTCCTGCTGTCGTACGGCTGCGTCCATTCTGAGTTTCTGACCCACCAACCCCTGCCCTAGGTGGGTGCCCTTTAGAGGTATGAGAATAATTATGGTAGTGAAATGGAAAGAGCTATTACATTATTTAAATATGCAGTAGTTAATTGTGATAGTTCTCATTTGTGGCAAATACTCCCTCCGTTCCAAAATCTTCTTCTACATAGCCTTTGGCATGCACTTTACGATTTTTAGTGGGGTGGAACAAGTAGTTAAATATGAATGTAAAATTTTAGACTGGATAGTGAAAAAGTAGTAAGAGGAAGAAACTGTGAGAGAAGTGTAGTAAGAAAAAAGATGGGACCACATCATATTCTTAAGAAACAACATTTATAGTTATGCCTGTAAACCTGAATTGAATCATAAGGTTCCTTATGCAATCAGTCATGGTTTCATTACATTTTGAGGCTTCTTTGTGGTTTTTACTGCTTACTAAACATAATTGTGAATTAAGCTGGCAGTGGTTCACTGTACACTTTCAGCAGTTTGGTTTTTGAATTTAGAGTAAGAGTACTAATAATTATTTGTTTTTATCACCTATTCCCTGTTGACTTCATACACTACCTTGTGTCGTTGTGTGCACTACATTTAGATCCTCCAATTGCCATCTATTTGCTGAATGCCTGGTTATATTACTGCTCTAGTTTAAAAAAATTGAATGATCAAATTTGTACATATTGGCAATGTGAGCTACGTTTTAAAATTTGCTGAGCTTTGCTTTTTATATTGTATCAAAGCCACCTGATATTTAAATCCATTTAAACAAATATGCCCATTCAGTATTTCGGTGTTGATCGCCAATTTATACGGCTATGTGGTTTCTGTTGCAGATAGTTGGTCTTGCCATTGCCGTAGTCTTCTTTGCTCTCATGAGGCAAGCACGTGCTTGGGAGCATGACTTGCCTATACCGTCAATGCTAACAGCAGTTGAGTGTAATATGAAGCTTTCCCCATTTCTCCTAGTGACTGCAGTTCCTCTGTTGATCCCGTTGGTCCTCTCGGTCCTTCAATTTCATCCAGTTCCATCAGTCTCAAGCTTCCTTGTTGTATCACTTGCCTGTTACATGGTTGCAAATGGCCTCATAATTATTGTGATAGTAATCTCACAGTTCGTTTTTCATGTCTGTGCTGTTGCTCATGTTTTCTTCAGAAAAAGGTCAGTTATCCTCCCTCGTTCACTTCTTTTTTTGAAGACAACTCATTCATTTAGCACAACTTTATTCTGCTCTGGCCTCGCTTTGGAGGGTTTCTTCTCTCCAATTATTTAATATAGTACTGCTTGTTATTCCTATTTTTTCTGCTTCACTAGATCTGCCTTGCGTTCTCCAAACATGCAATGAATATAGTTGTGCTTGATTTGAACTGTTGTCAATATTGTCCGTATGCCGTTTTGCACTTTCTGTGTGCTTGTTCTGTGCAAGTTCATGCACAAGGAAGAAGAATTTATAGAATTTCAAATTTGCGCCTGCAAAGTCAAACTATTATGTTTTGTGGAAGGTTTGTGATTTGTAGTTATCTTTTAAATGAAAGAATAAATTATCTAGAGAGAGTATGTGGTTATTGAATAATAGTCTATAGGGCTTGATAAACAATATAACTTCCCTGAGTCATTCACTTTCTTTTCAAGTTATAGTGTGCCATAATTTTCTAAAATGTACTTTAGTTACACAAATACTGAATGTCAAATGTCCTTCATAAAAGTCAAAGATTGTGAAACCTTGAAAACAGTCCTGATCATATATAAAGAGATTACATATTAGGTGTCCAAAAATATAGGGCTCTGTAAAATTTACATTACTGGATAAACTCGAATATGTATCACCCTAATAAAGTTAGAAAGAATGAAGAAAATCTTACAATTTTCTGCATCTTGTGTCACTGTTTTCCTTCTGTATCACCCTAATAAAGTTAGAAGGGGGAAATAGTGGGTTTTGGACCTTTCGATCCCCACTCTGGGTAGTAGATTAAGTAAAAGTAAAGGAGGAATAAGGGCAAAATTGAAATTAATACTGAAAAGTTACCAAAACTAGTGAAGTTGCAACTATAAGGAAATTTCCGTTTTAGGGAAGTGTGGCAACTATTAGAGAACGAAGGAGTATAAAATGAAATATTGCTAGTGCATTAGTATCTGGACTCTGGACTCTGGAGTAGTGAATTTTAAACTTTTATAACTTCAATGACACTATAATTGTAAAGTCGGAATTATTCTAAGATAACTGATGCTTGGAGAATAATACAAGAAGAATGCCAAAATTTGGCGTTGTTCTTAATAATTGATCAATATTCTCCTGTAGCTTGTTCAATTAACATTAACAAAATTTTCCATCACTATTTTCCTTCCATTTACCCAGTTGTATGTTTATAGAAATTAAATGTCCCGACCAAACTGAAGTAGTGCCATTTTTGTTTCGTCTATTGCAAGTAGGGTGATTAGACTTATCTGTTTTATCTTTGAATATATATTTTTGGTTTTTGTTAGCTGAAGAATGACATAAATTTCCAAAGAATGAATTCTAGCTGATTTGACAACTGTTGGGCTAGCACAGACCCAGCACAAGCCTGACTGGATTGCACTTATACCAGGGTACTAGCCTAGCTGAACCTAAATAGACATTGCCAGAAAACCTCTCAAGGAACTTACTGGTCTTACAATACTTACTGGCTTACTGCGAGCCTTAGCTTCAAGTGATGATCTTTCAGTTGTTCACTTCTCCTGAGTCAGACACTCCTATACATGCCTCCTTTTGTTCTTGTCCATTTATTTCCATTGTATTACAGTATTACTTCTTGAATACTTATACTAGATTCCAGTACTTTTTTATTCTTATACTTCCTCCGTTCATAAATACTCGCAACGTTTGTCACTTTTCACGCATGCCAATGCACAATTTAGATCGTCAATATCTTAAATTCTATTCAAGCAAAAATTATAAAAAGTTGATATTTTGAAAATACGTATTGAAACGAATCTAACAAGATCCCACGTTACTATGTTTTATTTGACATATAAATCACCAACAACAGTCAAAGTTGAATATGTGAATTGTGTAAAAATATCAAACGTAGCGAGTATTTATGAACAGAAGAAGTATAAGATTGATCGTATTTTTTAAAAATAATCGAAATGAAGATAGGTTATGCGTATGTCATAATATTTATGTGAATGAAGATGCACTGCTTACTGATGCATTGTCTCTTCTCTCTGTATTCTTTTATTATAATAATAATATTATTATTATTATTATTATTATTATTATTATTATTATTATTATTATTATTATTTATCATTATTATTTATCATTATTTATTTATTTTTATTCCATTTGCTCCTTATTATATGTTATTTTGGGGTGGTAGGTGGCAAGTGTGGGAAGGGAACTTTTGTTTGGTCTGTCTCCAACAGTTTATCAACCTTGGCTCCAGGATCTTTTCAATTAAGGTAGTCCTCTCCAACACATACAAGTTGCTCTTGATCTCACAGACTGACACACTAATAGTAGCTGTTCTGTAGTCATTTAACCTTAAATATTACTACGTGCATAACAAATTAACAACCATCTTGCCTTTTGTTTTTCTTCTCGTCAATTAACAGGAAATGTATGCCTTCTCTGATTTGTTTGGAAACAGGTGGTGAGAGTTGTTAGATCTAATCCAGTACTCATGACAGCCTTGGTAGCTATCATTTTGGTGTGCTTTGTTCATCCAGCATTGGGCTTATCAGTACTGCTGATATCACATGCTTTATCCTGCCATAATGCATTGTGCAGGTAATCTTTGCAAGTTGAATATTAAGTAATTTTTGTGAAAGATCTCCCTGTCTGT
Organism: Spinacia oleracea; assembly: GCF_020520425.1. Lineage (NCBI taxonomy): Eukaryota > Viridiplantae > Streptophyta > Magnoliopsida > Caryophyllales > Amaranthaceae > Spinacia > Spinacia oleracea. The sequence continues at coordinate 105,658,592 of NC_079487.1, forward strand.
TACAACTATTAGAAGCCAGTGTCTAATTGTATTTATTAGGTTCTTGACATCCTTTGGCTAACAAAAACCCATAAATTTCTGAAATGAAATCTAGTCATAGAATGTCTCAACTCTCAACTCTCTGGGGTTTTGAATTAATACAACTTTTCTTTTTGTTAATGGTCGATATGCTTGGAGATACCAAGTAGGTGAGAGAGACCGCGAGACATTAAATTGCAACAGCATGTTTGAATGTAGACCTTAAAATCATTTCTCTGCGAAAAGTATTTTGAAATATAATAATGGGAATTGGTTACTTGGCGGTAATTACCTATGTGCTAACCTTCCTGGCATAGCACATGCTTCTTTCCGGCTCCCCCTCTCCCTTTTTTGGGGTGTCATGGAGGAGATCCTAAGAAAAGTCCTTTTGTGACAGCTATCTGACAGCTTCCTATCGCAGAGGAACATACAAGAAAGAATCAATTAGTTCTAAAGATAAAGACTATGATCGACCGGTTCAGTATGCTTATCAGCACAGCCGTCGATCGAAACGTTATTTGCCTTTAGAAGAGAATCATAACATTACTGGTGGATCCCCTTACAGCTACGATGACATACAGTTAGAGATCTTTCACCACAGACATGGGATGCTGATTTTGCATTTGCTTGCAATGCTGATGTTTGCTCCCTCCCTCGTGGCTTGGTTGCAGGTATAAATGCTAATATCTCGTTCTTCTTTTGATGTCTTCTTTTCTTTTTTTATATGGCTTTTTCATTGGTTGTAGTTACTAATTACTTTTTTCACCCACTTGAATCCCCTGATATTATTAGCTACTAGCACTATGTTATGATGGAGTATGAACACAATCAACTGTTATAAATTGTGTGAAGACTGTCCAATCTTGCATAACGTTCTTTGAACTGGAATAGGTTTAGCGTATTAATCTTACCTTCCTGATCTACTTGGGCTTTGGCTGTATTCTCGCGTTAAACCTTTGTTAGATTAGTTTAGATAAATTAAGTTCAGTTGAGATGAAATAAGTTAAGCAACTCACAAGTTAACGAAATTCTGAAGAAGCTTAAACTTCAGATTAGCTTTAAGTAATACGCTTCACTTCCCAGTCCCCCAGTGATATCTTCTCTAAAAGTCTTTGTTTTTCTGAAATAAATTTCTTTCATTTATATTCCCTAGTGATTCCCTCTCATGTGTCAACTTTGGGCATTGCTTTTGTTTGCAGAGATTAAGACTAGGTCAGAGCTTTCCATGGTTTCTAGATTCAGTTCTTTGCATTGGTGTCATCCTTCATGGTGTCTGTGACTCAAATCCAGAACTTAATTTCTTCGTGTATCCCATCCCTGGTGTACGTGGGCTAGAAGTAAAATTGAGCATTGCCTACTTGCTTGCTGGATACTTTTCATTCTTGTCAGGCCTGGCATTGGCTCCTTATAGGGTGTTCTATGCCATGGCTACTATTGGAGCATTTTCATTTGTATTCAGAATGATCCGAAGGAGAAACAGAGAAAAGGGAGAGGCAATTTTTAGTAGCCGGAAGCACTCTCATCGACAATAGTACGTGCCCCTCTTACTGTAAGTGTTCTTTTTGTAGGTAGGTTCTGTATGTTGTACCAATCATTCGTTGATTGCTTTTTGGAGGTATTGTAAACCTAGCCTCTATTACCGCAATTCTATAACCATAGTCACGCAACATGATTTTTACTCAACAAAAATGTAGATTGAAGCCTGATATAGGACAAAGGTTTTATGTGAAGTCACTAGTCAGTATCCCTTTAGGGAGATTACATAGTTTTTGCCTTTCTGTTTCCTCCTGTAGCTGTAACTACAAATTCTTATATGGATTTTAAACTTCAGCGTCGTTACAATTCTGGACAAAATTTACAATCAATCTGAGCTGAAATTGCTTGATATGGTTGTGAAACTTTTTGTTCTTTCTGAGAATATCGAGACTCTGAAGCTAATCTACGAACGGAGGGAGTATGGTCTTATAATTATCCTTGACTAGTCTTCCAATTACACAGTAGACCTGTAAACTTTTGGAAAATACGCTGTGGATATGCAAGGATTATCAGTACTTTTCTTCTTTTAACATAAATCAAATCTAGAAAACTTCTAGCAGTGAATATACACTAGCATTCCCATTTTAATCAATCCCCACATCATAATTAAAAACAAGAAGTAAATCATTGCAAATTCCAAGTGATTGTAACGTAGAAGAATGAGTAATATACTCGTCTTACTGGTAAACTGAACACCGTCTCTGTTTGATTGACAAAATTCATAGTCAGAATCAAGACAAGAGACAATTAAAAGGCCAAATAATGATAGTTCTGTTTTTACTACAGTGAGTAGCTAAATAGTATGCTTCCAAGAACAGAATATCACACCACTTAACTTTTGAACTTCAAAGATAAATCACTACTAATGGTTGCACAATCGAGGATAAGAACTCCAGGGAATGCTTTATTCGTTACATAACGCAGTTCGGTGAATCAGCCCATTGTGTAGGTTGGAGTAGGCAAATTGATTACTGTGCTCTTAATTTTCGTCATCATAGTAATACTGTTAGTTATCCCCTGGGAACCAATTCCACTGTCCTTTATTCCCTGCATTACAGAAGAATCATGAATTAGGCCTCATGGCTCATGCAATAGATTATAGACTGATAGATTGTTCATGGAAATATTGATATGAGTATTCTCATGTTCTACTGTAAAGTTGTTCTGGAATGATCTATTTGATAGCTTTAAGATGAGGTAAGTTTAAGAAGATGGGTAAAGCTCCATTCATGTCGATTTTCCCATTCAATTATTATCCAAAAATGGGACTACTTTATATAGTCAACAAACTGATTAAGTATTTAGCTTTGGAAAATCAGTATGTTAAGCTCACCTGGAAAGGGAAGTGATCTGGTCCACGAGCAGGCGCTGAATTGATCTGGACTGTTCCTGACTCCATTGCATCACTGATCAACATTGCCTTGTTTATGTCTTTGGTGAAAACACATCCCTACATGACATAAAATAATGTCAAAACAGAAAAGAGAAGCATTTTTCAAATAACCTAGTAGAATACTCCTATTCTGAACTGCCAGTGTGGCCAGACACGAAAATATGGTGTTGAATCAGGAATATTGAGTTTCATAGTCGTAAAAATATTAGTATCGAATAATTTTTAACTGTATCTGCTGATTTTGGTAAAATTACTCTTGGTAAAGATGAATGATACCTGGAGACCGAAATTACTAGCGTTACAATGGTGAATCCCTTCTTCGACAGAGTTAATCCTAATAACAGGCAAGACAGGGCCAAAAGGCTCCTCCCATGCAATCCTCATGTCAGGTCGAACGTTATCCAACAGCAAAGGCCAAATTAGATTGCCTTCCCTTTTATACTCTTGGCAGAAAGTTGCTCCCTTCTCCTTAGCATCCTTGACTAATCCTTCAATAAAGTTTGCAGATGACTCTGTGACTACCGGAGTAATATCACAGTTTTCTTCAGGAGGTCCAACTGTGAGTTTGGCCACTTTAGCGTTCACTTTCTCGACAACGGTATCAGCCACCGATTCCATTACTAGCACCACTTTAACCGCTGTGCATCTTTGGCCACTGAAGTGTAGAAATATAGGATTAAGAATATGTACGTTAAGGCAATTAGCTTAAGAAGAAAATAAATTATTATCAGCCAAAAGTTACACTACTTCCTCAGTTTCCTTAAGGCTTTGTTTGGCCATACAACATTAGTAAAGGAAGGGCGGGGAATGGAAGAGAAAAGAAGGGAAGAGAAAGAAAACTTAATTTATTTTCCGTTTTTAAAGATTGTTTGATGGATGTGATATTAATGGAAGAGAAGAATTATTAAAGATTGTTTGATATTCCGTAATTCAACACACACTTTTCTCTGGCAAAATAATTGAAAACAAGGTAAGAAACAGTACGATAAACAAGAAGCTTGGAGAAGATGTTACCTGTAAGAGAAGCCTCCTTTAACAATATTAGCAGCAACAAGATCCAAATCGGCATCTTCAAGAACAATGCAAGCATCTTTTCCACCAAGTTCCATCTGAAGAGGGATCATTCCGGCCTTCTTAGAAATTGCAATTCCAGTGTCTCCTCCAGTAAAGCTGATGTCAAAACAAAAAAAATATTCAGATATGCAGTATTATCCTCTTCCAGAACAGTACATTTGCCCAGGTGATGTAAAGTTACAAACTTAATCGAGATTATATATATGCCATCAACATCACCATCACCATCACCTTATGCAGTTAACTGCTGGATGCAGTGTTAGGAAATCGCCAATTTCAGAGCCTTTTCCGGTGATGCAACTAATAAGTCCCTTGGGAAAGCCAGCCAAGTGGAAGCAATGGATCATGTGGAGTGCAGATACAGCACCCTACCATATATACAGGTAACCCTCTAATCACTAAAATTGTCTTTGCAAATTAAACAAAACGATGAAAAGTTCAATATAAGATCAGTACCTGTGTTGGAGGCTTTAGTACAAGGGAGTTTCCAGCTATAAGTGCAGGCGCAATTTTTGAGACAGCAAGGTTGACGGGATAGTTGAATGGAGGAATCGCTAAAACAATCCCCAGCGGAATCTGCATTATTTGTGCTGATTGATATCATTATGGCAGCTTATAGTAATTGAGAATCAGTTAATTTCTGTTATACAAACTCACTGATCATTATTTGTGCTGATTGATATCATTCTGGCAGCTTATAGTAATTGAGAATCACTTAATTTCTGTTGTATAAACTCACTGATCAACTGTAGTAATTAATCGAGAAAGACAGCAGTTAAACGTTATTAATCAGTTAACTTCTGTTATGAAAATAAGCTCGCTTCTTCAATTCAGTGTATCCTAATCTGTTATAAACATATTGAATCTCGGATATTCAATCCATCAAGAACACCAAAGCACCGGCCACACTTGTGATGTTACTCTGCTGAATTATAGCGGCAATCTTAGTTCAGTAATCTTATCATAATGTAGGTGAATGGTGGGTCTCAGAATAAAAGGCTTCACAAAATTTTGGAGAGGTTGGTTCGATATTATCAACAGTCCTTCTCAATGGGTGGTTCACCATGTATGCAGGTAATAGCTAGCTATCCACATCTTTAAGGGGACCATTAGCCAGTGGCTACTAAAGTCTTTCACCTAACATGAATCCACGAATAGTAGATGTGTGTCTTGGATTATTGGATCTATCCATTCCATTTCCATATGTTTAGGAAGCCAATCATGTTAACTTACACATAACTAGTAGACAAACAACTTGAGGAAAACACATCCAAATTGATAATTTCTATCTGTAGTTTTGTGTTCCTTATCAAACGAACCCCACAAAAGCCAATCTAGATTTTCTTGAGTTTTAAACATAGGGTGATGATAAAGGTCGCAAGTTGCGACAACATTTAGTTATCGCAATCTTACGTGTCGAAATTTAATTGGTACACATAGGCGCCACGTGTGTTTTGTGTCATCAGATTATTTTTACTATCAATACAATATTTTTACTATGAAAATATTTAAATAAGGTATTCGAGATAAAGAAGGAAACAAATTAGAATATTAAGATTTTCCTACTTTTTTCTGAAACATGTATAATAGGTTATATAAGTTAAATATTTTAGTTTCCAATTTAAATCATGACACGTAAGCATGACATGTCATCATTGTGACACGGCTTAAAGGTCGCATGTTGTGACCTTTATCATTTTCGTTAAACATAATCAATCTCCATTCATAATTTTTGTGTTTAATGCAAAACTTATTGATGAACGAATATAAATAAGGAAAAATTGATATTATCGGTCCCAACTATAGCCGGTTTAGTTTAAAAGATATCAACTTTTGATTATCTTAGAGTGATCCCAACTATAGAGAGTCCTTCCTAAAAATGGTCCCTCAGTTAAGATTAAATGCTATATAACTTAATTAATATTCATATCTCTCATGCAATAATCATGTTTTTTTAATGAAATGAAGCTAATGAAATAGTATGATATGCTTAAATCAATTTAATTAATAGTTTAATTAAGCTAAATGACCATTCTGGGAAAACACACCTCAACTTTGAGACCGCTCTAGAATTATCAAAAGTTGAGACCTTTTAAAGTGAAGTGACCATAGTTAACCCGTTAGTCCGAAAAAATCACATTATCCCAATTCAGCGTATGAAACACTTTCATAAGAAGTGCGACACATATTTTTGTCCAGACATGCTAAGAACTGCATCTTGGTATAAGGACTAAGACACATTACACATAAACAGATTAAAAAGATAAAAAAAATGTGAGATTTAGGAATTTGTTTACCTTGGATGTTAAACAATACTTGGTCCTGTCATTTCCAGGGAAACTGTCAGAAACCAGGAATTTTCCTTCACCAAGAATTCTCACCCCTTCCTCGGCACAATAAGACACCAAATCTCCAGACCTAACAACCTACATTATTGGCCAAACAAATAAAATACTAGAGTATTAAAAACCCGAAATCAAAACTATGCTGAAACCGGAATTTCATACCAAATTAAAGAAATATTGATCATGCAGAGTTAAAGAAAACTTGTACACAAGTTGATTAGAAGACGGTCTCAAATGTCACAATAACATATTGTGGAAGGTTTCTTTTACCAAATATCATATCGCATATATACTCGTTATAGATTGTTGTGAAACGGTCTCATCTAAGACTTGCTCACTAAGGTCATCTGAAGATATCACATTTCCTAGAAGACTAGGAAGTCTAGACTAGTCAACGAAATATTTTGATAATTATGCTTTTGCGGTTAGAGAGTTTTATCCTAGACTGATTATACTAAATTTAAGGACTAATGAGACTAGGAGTACCCATAATTTGAACCCTTTGTTTGAAAATCTCTACATTCCAATTTCCAACTTCTAAAATAAAAAACAGGATTACCACAGAAAATAAGACAAAGACTTGCAATATATTATGCCATAGAATAAACCCTTTCAAGAACATTAAAATAAATTAAGGATTCATCTAAAACTGACAAATGAAATAAAAAAATCATGTTTTGAAGTCCATGAAATCAACTACTTCCTAGCAAATAAATACAAAGGTAATGATATATGCAGTCCTTAACCATGAATAAGTATCTAATGGCTTAATGCATATCCTAAATGTGCGTAAAAATCACTTATTGATCGGTATAATTAATGTTTAGTACTATGCATAAGTTAGTGTTTTCGTCCTTAATCAAACAAAGTTTAGTAACAAAAATGAGGGGGGAAATGATTACTTCAGTGACAGCATCCTTAGCAGGCTTGGCAATCTCTTTAACCAAACATTCAGCAATTGGGTGTTTATGTTCTTTCAAAATGGCAGCTGCTTTATGCAGTAACTCTGCTCTCTTCCATAGTGGTGTCTTTGCCCATGACTTCTGTGCTACTTTAGATGCTTCCATCACCTTATTTACCTCCTCTTGTGTGCATGCTATGTAACACAACCAAAATTCAGATTAACTTGTTGTATGAACATGAGTCATACCCTAAAGCCCAAAATAGGAAACGCGCGCAAATTCTTGTACAAGACTGTCTGATAATAAGAAACGCAAATTCTTGTACAAGACTGTTTGACAGCTAACTACGACATTAGTTAGTTACACACAAAAAGAACATTAGAAGAATATATATTAAAAAAAGAGGTTACCTTGAACTTTATATTGGGTCTTCCTAGAGGTAGGATTAATGATGGAAACAGATTTACCAGATGATGAAGTCTTCCATTCACCATCAGCATAATACTTAAACACTTCACTTTCAATTATATCAGCAAATACTCCATTTCCTGCCATGTCTAATTAAACTCTTAATCTTTACTTTTTGTTTTACACTATCTAAATAAAATTAGGGGATGATTAAGTAGATGAGGTTGGGTGCTAATTGGAAGAAAATAGTGCTGTGGGCTGATGGGTGGCCGAGGCTTATACAAGGTGTAAGGGGGAGAGCTTTTAAAAAGATCACGTCTTTGGTTTTTGTGGGGCCACAGTGAAGTGGTAGGTGGTTCTAAACTTGCCAAGTGTTACCATATTGTATGTCTCCAAAATGGTACCTAACACCTGAGATCGAGTCATTTTCTTTGTGGCTGGTAGCTTTCCTTTAAATAAAACATTTTAATTTACTAATACCACTATTTTTATATTGCTACATATTTCTAAAAGTCATTTTAATGAACATTAGCAACATCATTTCTCATAAGAGAACCTATTACCCACAATACACGCGTGATTAGTTATTTAAATGTGTTATTTTTTTTGTTATCACCCGGTTCACCTCTTTAGGATTAATTCGGATTCGGGGCGAGTTATGGGTGGATAGGTTCCAATCCCTTTCCAATTGTTGTTGCGGGGGATCGAACACGCGGTCATCTCTACCAAGCTCTGCCTCAATCACCACTGAAACAACAGACGATTGATATTAGTTACTTAAATGTGGGTGGCACTTAAGCATTGACACGATCATATGTTTCATTTTATAATTCATCTCGTGCTTAAATTAACTTCTTTATAAGTTGGGAACATAACTGACTTAAATGAGTACTCGGTCTAGTTAATTATGTGAATGTGAATGATGTGGGACATTTATATAAAACGAGTTACATGATGGGATATGTAATAGGATATGAAATATTATGCAATTAAGGACTTTGATTGTACATATACAGATAATAGTATGCTATTGTTCGCAAAATAAAAGCAAGACTTCCATTTTACGAAGTATAATTTGTTTTATGAAGGGGACATGTAAAAAATTACCTTTGCCAACTATTATGAGTACTACCACGTACTGACGTACCAATACATACCGGCATTCAGTCTCATCAAATTTGAATTGTTGTTGGTATTCAATTCAATTTGAATTGTAGGGTTGGACCGTTGGATATTGAATTTCCTATCATTATAAATGAGTTAGCCTAAGATTTGAACATATTTTCTTAACAACTCACAATATAGCAAAAACTAATTCATAAAATCGAGTTGATATAAGCTCCCTTTCTAAAAATTTAAAACATCTAGCTCCAAACCGCTAATTAGTCTTTTAAATTTAACATTGAGTAATTAATACTTATTTAATGTGGGTGGGGGAGCACATGATCTTCTATTTGTTTAATAGAGGTGCTTACAAGTGGGTTCAAGACTTTCAATCTCCAATTCTAGGGACATAAGTCCCGTTGTTTGGTTTGAGTAAATACTTCATCCGTTTCGCAATAGATGTATCATTTCTTTTTTCACGTATCCCAAGATGTTTCTTTAAACATTAAATATCTCCAATTGTTTGTTAGTAAAAATTATATAAAAAAAAAATTGATATTTGGAATCCTCATATTGATACGAATTTAACAAGATTTCACTTGACTATGTTTGTTTTTACATAATGTGAAAGAATAATTGTCAAAGTTAGTTAATGAATAATGTTCAAAAGAGAAACGATGCATCTATTGCAGAACGGAGGAAGTATGTGAAAACCAACCACAAATCAAGAAATACAAGCAACATTATGTTAGTACCAAAATATGGGACGGATACTCGTGGAGCATGAGCTTAGCTTATAGCCGGTAGTTGGGAGGGTCCGCTAATTGCTCAATCGGGTCGTCACTTTCATGCCTTATAAATTATAATGTGTGGATAAAAAATGTTGGGTACTTGGGGTCCATTAAACGAAAATGGACCCAAAAGACTTAATTTCATTTTTATGGTTTTGGTTGGCATGGTGGATGGGTTTGGCACGTTGGTTAGATGGAATTAGACATGTTTATTTGACTGGGTTACCCAATTGATATAGGGTTAAAATTGTGTTAAAAAGGCTTTTATTGAATATGTCTTTTATTGGACATGATTAATATAAGGTCCAACTTACACCCCAATAATTTAGAGAAAAAAAAGTTATTATTTACTTCATAAATTATTGTATGTATAGTTTCGCACTCATTTAATCATGTGTACTTGTGTTTGTTTCGATTCTTTTCATTTCTTCCTGATCGTTTAGTGGTTCGTCTATTATGGATCTGTTATTGACATGCGGCCCGCTTCAACCTGCCCAATATTGATCTGCTCCAAAATAGCATGTTTATGACCTAACCAGCTTTTGAACTACACCGTTCATAACTTTCTGTTATCAGATTGCCGATATTTTTACAAAGGGACTTGCACTCGTACTCTTCACTGATATTTGGGACAGTCTTAGCGTACAACATCCTCCCGCTACGATTGCGGAGTGCATTTATAGGGCCTACGAGTTTACGAACAAACTCCACCATTAGTATAATATTGTCCACTTTAGGCCAAACTCGCACGAGTTTATTTTTGGTCTCCTTCCCAAAAAGTTTCATAATAATGTAGTTGGTGAACTCCTATAACTAGGTAACTCTTTCTTATCTCTCCGATGTGGGACTTGGGATGTATACCCAACAACTTGGGACTTGGTGGTCAAGCGGTGTGTTCCGCGGGTTGGCGACAGTACAAGTTGATTAGATAGATTATCGCTAGAGGGGAGGCTTGTGGTTAGGGATGGCAATGGGTCGGATCTGGACCGGGTCCGACAGGATCCAGACCCAGACCCGCTTTTTAAGAGGTGGATCCAGATCCGACCCAGATCCGTTGGGTCCAAAAAAATCAGATCCAGACCCAGATCCACTGGGTCTAATGGGTTTAGGGTCGGATCTGGGTCCTAAATGGGTCTAAGCGTATTTGTTTTCCAAAAAAATTGTCCCTCATTTTTCTTATATTATGTAATTTTTTCGCCCATTTTTTGTATGTAAACGTAACGTTGCTTTAATAAAACCACTAAATATGGAATATTCGTTAATTTTGTTTAGGAAAAAAAATCATATTAGCCTTGTGATACAATAAGTATTTAAAGTTTCTAATATTATTATTTATATGTCACATCAAACAATTTTTAAATAGTTTAATATCATAAGAACTGAATAAAGTTTAGCACGCAAAGATTGAATTATATTTAAATTTTAATAATTTTTTTAAAATTATATATATGGGTCTGTGTGTCGGATCTGGACCGGATCTGGATCTTTAATTCCTGGACCCGGACCCAGACCCGCCCCATTGAACAAAGACCCAGATCCGCCCCAGATCCACAGGGTCTAATTTTTTTGGACCCAGACCCTTAAAAATGGACCGGGTCCAACCGGATCTGGGTCGGGTCTTGGACCCATTTCCATCCCTACTTGTGGTCCTTGTTTTGAGGGGAGGATTGTTGAGTATACATCTCAAGTCACACATCGGAGAAATAAGAGGAGTTACCTAGTTTATAAGAGTTCACCAACTACATTAGAGTAAGGCCTTTTGGGAAGGAGCTCAAAAATAAACTCGTGTGTGCTTGGCCCAAAGCGGGCAATATCATAGTAATGATGGAGCTATTGGTGAACTCGTGGGCCCTACAGTATTGGTATAGTAAATATCTTCATATATTCTAGAATATTTAGTGGAGTATGTAATCTTATACGGAGTATATACTAATACTCCCTCCGTCCCGGAATACTCGACCCGGTTTGACCGGCACAGAGTTTAAGGGACTTGAATTGACTTATTTAATTTAATAGGTAGTAGTTGATGGTGGGGTATTATTTTAATGTAGTTAGTGGGAAATGTGTGAAGGGGTGGGGTTGGGGAGAGTAGGGGTTGAATTTTTAATTATTTTTTGTATGGAGTAGGGGGTAGGTGGGTTAATAGGGGTGGAGTGAGAAATAATATAATATTGTTAGAATATTTCCATTTTTAGAAACAGGTCAAGTATTAAGGGACGATCCAATAAGGAAAACAGGTCAAGTATTCCGGGACGGAGGGAGTATAGTTTTACCGCACGCGGTATCTTGAGGTAAAAAAGTGTTGTTAAAATATATATGAATAATTATCTTATATGTATCATCCAATTGATGAACGATTATCTACAATTTTCATTCTTATGCATTAATATGTAAATTGAAATTGTTGTTTCAAGCCTTATCGTATAATAGTTATGCAATATAATTAGATTTAGTAAACATTGAATCGGCATTTGTGCAAACCAATTATTATTTTTTTATTTTTTTATTTTTTTTTGACATAGGCTTAAAGAAACAAACTAAGGAAAATTAGAAAACGAAAAAAGTAAAGTAGATGTTGCCTTTGCCAGCTCGTGCGCCTGATGAACCCGTTGTCTATCTACCTTGTTGATACACCACCATAGAAAGGTAGTCCAATCTTCCGAATCTCTGCAAGCGTCAAGATGAGCTGGATATTTTGTCACTTTAATTGATCTTAGTAACTCAATCAAGCGTTGGGAATCCGTAAAAATTGTAACCCTAGAAAACTCAACTTGAGACGCCTAACGCAAACTCAATATACAAGCCATAACCTCAGTGTGGAGAACTGAAATCGCAAAACCTGCTTGTGCTCCACCTAAAATACGGTCACTCCGAAACTGCCTATCCAAAACCCAACCCATACCCGCGCCGCCGAGCCCAATACATCTTACATCCATCTTTAGTCTCATGCCATCGTATGTTAAATGGGTTAGATACTTCGTATATACAACATACAAGTACTTGTATTTCTTTAAGCCAAATGGATTGTCAGAAGCGATATGGTCATTATTGTTAATCAACTTACCATAAGTATGGTTTTCTTGAACCAAACAACTTTTTACTACGGAGTATCAAATTAGTGACTTACCCATCAAGTTTGGGCCAAAAAGGCTGGTACACCACTTTAGAGGCCAAGATTGGGGCTCAAATGGATCAATTAGTAATCGAACTCGGTGACAAAGGCACATGATCATCAGTCATCACTTTCCAAGAAGGGGAAAAGAAATGGACATTATTCAACTTGGTCCCCATCTTTATTCTTTCATTCTATGCTTTTTTTTTCTTTTTTTTCTCCATATTTAGATTTTATTCCCCCTTTTACTATTAACAACTTTTTCTTTACAAACTAGAAGCCTACAATTACAACTAGTCTTTATATCAACCGTCTAATATTTATTTAACTGTCATAACATGCTTAATAATAGGGGTGAGCAAAAAGCTAGGGTACCTAAAATTGGGAACATGTTGCAACAGGTTCCGATTCCGGTTCTCAATTTTTCGGAACGGGTATCCTGTTGGGTACCATGTAGACACCAATTCTAATATGAAATACCCAAAATAAGGGTGATGATAAAGGTCGCAAGTTGCGACAACATTTAGTTGTCGCAATCATACGTGGCGCAGTTTAATTGGTACACATAGGCGCCACGTAGGCTATGTGTCATAGAATATTTTTACTATCAATTTAATATTTTTACTATAAAAATATATAAATAAGGTAATCAATGTAAAGAAGGAAACAAATTAGAATATTAAGATTTTTCTACCTTTTTTTTTTAAGGTATATAATAGATTATATAAGTTAAATATTTTAATTTCCAATTTAAATCATGACACATAAACATGCCATGTCATCATTGTGACACGACTTAAAGGTCGCATGTTGCGACCTTTATCATTTTCGATAAAACAATTCAAGCTAATTCTTAACGAAATATAAATATAGAATTACAGTTTAAGCCCAAACTATAAAACAATCAAAGCCCAAACCATAATTTAGTTTTTTTTTCAATAAATTAACAATAATTTATTTAAATTTTTAAAATGACAGGGTACCCTGAACCGGAACCTGTTCCAATAGGTTCCGGTTCCGGTTCTCATTTTCAGGAACCTGTTGTAACAGGTTCCGATTCCGGTTCTCATTTTCAGGAACCTGTTGCAACAAGTTCCGGTTTCGGTTCCTGAAATTTTGACAGGGTACCCTGTTGTGCTCACCCCTACTTAATACTTAATAGGTGAAATGATATGCGGTCACTAGTCTGACATACTTCGTATGATAAATTGTCAAAACATATTTTACAAGAACTTATACTACACTCATGTGAGATTAGTTTTCTTTAATTCTTCTGTTTCTCATAAATCATAATGCAAGTTTGGAGAAGATTTGGTAATCATTGTTTTATGAATCAATTATACACTCTTTTAGACATTGATAAAATTCGAGGGGTCCATAAAAATGTTACTCCATATCCGAGTATATGTCTTGTGTTTTTCATTAATTTGTTTGTCGGTGAGTTAGTTACATCATATGCCAAATTGGTATCCAAGTTAGATAGCTTTTGATAATGCTTTCATCATAATACTATGATAATGTGTACTCGAGTGTGGGTTAAAAACAACACTCTTCATTAATCAATCACAAAACTCATGCTACATGGTAATTGGTAAACAATTTGGGTTGTTTAGTATTTGGATATAGGTCAGTTTTGAATCGCTAAATTCACTTTTTTTATTTCTCACTCAACCAAAGTTTTTCATCCTCTACCCCCTCCCCCTCCCCCTCCCCCTCCTATTTAACATACTATTTTAGCACTAAAATTCCAAGCACACGTGGAGTACATAAACACTATTCCATTTTAGAACAAATATAATCGTTTAACTGACACACGTGCTAATACAAATCTTTGACCAACCATATATTTAATCGCCTATTAGTACAATTTATAATAAATTTTGATATTATAAAAATGTACATTGTAATTAATCCAACAACATATTACATAATACTCTCTCCGTTCCTAAATAAGTGTCACTTTTCCATTTTTGGCATTCCCTTATAAGTGTCACATTTCTATTTTTGAACATGTACTTTTTCCACTTTTCCATACATTTTTCACACTTTTCCCACTTTTCTATAAATCATACTTCCTCCATTTTTTTTATTATTGCACCATTTACCTTGGGCACAAGAATTAAGAAAGGAGGTAAAATGTGAGAGATTGACAAAAATACCCATGTGATTAAGTACAAGTTTTTATGTAAAGAACAAGTGGGGTTTGGTCCCCACCACCCATATGAGGATACAAATGTCATTTCATGTAGGTAAACTTGATAAAAAAGGAAATGGTGCAATTAATATACAACTTCTGAAAAAGGAAAACGGTGCAATAATAAAAAAAAATGGAGGAAGTAACTACTTGTACTTACACATTCTACACTTTTCCACTTTTCAATCCCCACATACACTTTTATTCGTACTTTATTCAATTAAACAATTATCTACTTTATCATTTCCCAAAAAAAAAAAAACATTCTCAATCATTAACTCTTACACACTTTATAATTTTCTTAAGTACCGTGCCGAGACCGAAAAGTGACACTTATTTAGGAACGGAGGGAGTAATAATTTTTTAATATTATTATTATTAAAAAATGAAGCCCAAGTTTCCGTATTTAAATTCCACTTCTTTTGAAACAAATTACTCCGTAACAATTTTGAAACAAATAGTCAAGATCTAATACTAATAACTATGGAGTAGTTCATAATAAAGAAAGAGGGGTGCTCCGTACAACACTTAGATCGACAAGATAGTAGTCCATGCATGAATCCTAGATCTTGACTATTTATAATTTTGTAAATTCCCCTACAAGCCAACCTTGTGGAGTTATGGGAGTGATGGTCAATCCTTAATAGTGGAGTACGAAGTAATTTACCAATTGGTCGTACATAACAAAGCACATGAAACATACGCTACGTTCTTCTCGGTAGCCCCAATAATTTATATAAATATTGCTGAAATTTTGACAAAATTGGTCTTGATTCTTGAATAATGGTGTACACACTAACCAACAAACTGCTTCTGACTAACTTGGACTTTCGCTTTCTCTACACCACCTTCCGAGTCTCCTTTTTCACACATTCAAGTTTACTTCTTTGCCTTCTATACTTCTATTACTTCCTAGCTACGATGTACTTTAACCAAAAAGATTTCGAAATTAGTAAAAGCCGGTGCACAACAAGCCATATCCTTTTTGGCTTAATTTCAGTTTCAATACTTATTTTACAGTTCAGTTCAGCTCTAAAGAACAGGGCCTTATTACGTTGTGGCTGTCAAAAAAATAAAAACTTATTAAGTTCTCCCGTGTGAGACTAGTGTTACTTCGTCTGTTTAGTGTTAGACGATCTCACATAAAACTAAATACCACATTGACGGTTGGATCTGGATGACTGCCACAGTATGCCCGCCTAATAATTTGTTGAAAGGACATAACCTACAAAGTCAAGCATATGCTCATGTGGTGATAAAGACGCCTATGGGCCGGGTCGGGCTTCGGACCATGGGCCTGAACAGACCCGGCCTACGCCAGCCCACTCTGCATCGTGTCAGACCAAGCAGGGCATTTCAAAATGTTGGGCCAGGTCGGGCCGATGTGCTAAGCCTAATTTGGTAACTAAAGTTAGAGTGCTTTGTCATATCGTACCCGAAAAAATGCGGCCCAAGCCCAACACACTGTCATGGCGGGGCCATGTTTTTTTCGTGTCGGCGCGGGGCGGGATTTTTGTGTGTCGGACCGGCCCTGCCCACATCCATCTTTAAACGTGGTGAGGGCTTCATTTTCCGGGGAGTTGAAATACAAATCGATTATCACGTGGAGAGCCAGAGAGGGTGAGAGCTGAGGAGAATGTAGTTAGGAATTTGGGTTAGCCCTTAAAAGAGCATCCCACATGAATCATGATCCCTAAAATAAACAAGTACTAAATTCAAAGGAATAAAGACTGGACACTATTTTGAAGTAAAAGGGGAGCACAAGAATAAGCTGGTTCTTGAAAATGTGAGGAGTGTAGGGACCTTGAAGTGATGCTAAGGCGGCCCCTCGGACGTTAATCATTGAACCAAGTTGAATATAAACTTGGCAAAGCTAAGCTATACAAAGCTGGCTGTAATACATTCACCTTAATGATCAATTATATACCTCCTATTGGGCACTACATGTCCAAATCAATGAAGTTAATTTACTGTGAAATTACGACCATTCAACAAATAACCTCAAAAAAAACCATACATAGTTTGTCTACCAACTTGTGCAAAAATCCAGAGATTTGAGAAAACATATCCCCAAATGTAATAACGTTTAGATCTAATGCAATTGTTTTCAAAAGTTTGTCCTTGAAGGCGAAGACGGTTGGAAAGAAAAAATTATGAGACAAAGACTTCAATAATGGGTCTACAATCAACTCATCAAGGGTCGGTGCACAACTGCTTAAATACGACTTAACTAGAAGATGAAACGGATGGAGTAATTGTCACTTCGGAAGTAAACATTGGTAAGGGGGGATGATTTTTGAACACTCATTATGAGAGCACATTTCTACGCGCTCTACTTAGAGGTGTGTCGAAATCAATATATGGCGTAAGATTCTTTTCACCTATTACTTCGATTTGAACAATCTATTTGATCTTATTTTTCCTGAAACTCTTTTCTAAGGTGAAAAAAATTAAGCATAATTGGATTAGAAACACTTCCGCCCTCTCGAGTCTCGAGAGTAAACATTATTCAAAACACTAACATACTACTCCGTACTCCATACTCTATAGTAGCTATAAGCCTAAAACCAAGATTCACACATAGAAGTTGACCAAGAAACCACCAACACAAATGGTACAAAACTTTCCAAGAAAACCTGAGCTCACCTTCTCAGTCTCTCACACTCACTATATGAGCTGGCTATCTAAATACATCATCTCACTTGAATCTAGTGGAAGTTCACATGACTCTACTAAAAACATAGACTTAGCCTAACAAACAATTGCCACAAATAAACAAAACAAATTGACAATTAACAAAATGTAGTACTCCTTAATCCTTATGTTTATGATCATGACATTATATTAATATAAGACAGAATGATAGAAATGAACAAAATAGGTCAGGTCAGGTCAGGGCATTATCATGTTCATTAACACAGATCCAGAAGCATATTTACAGCTAAGCAAAACACCCTCTAAGTCTAAGTATGTACTTAATTACAAGAAAGCAGAGAGAAAATGGGAAGTGACAGTTAATTAAGGTTGAAAACCTTAACCTGCTCTCAGAACCCGTCATGTGCTTACCATCTATTTATAATTATATATTTACCTAAACAAGAACAGAAGAGAAGCTCACTTTGCACTTTTTTCTTGTCTTTAATTACACTTCCGGCCACCAACCTAGATTCCTCTCTCTTTGTACTCCATTTCCTTGCCAAAACCCCTGCTTTAATATCTTGCTTTCCTAATCTGCAACATTTTTAAACAGAGGATTACTCAATGTTTAGTGTTAAAAGTCACAATGGTTCAGAGATAAAGAATGCGCGCAGTTAATTAATACTGAGTACTTCTCCCTAGGCTGGACTAAAGCCGTGATTATAAAACGATAATCCGGTGCATCTGATTACTATATATGTGAATGTAAATTTACGCGTCTTAGATCCAACATGTCCATGCTTAACGGCATAAGCAAAGCTTTCGAGTAGTAAATATGATTAAGAAAAGAAAATGACTTGAAAACTGACCCTTTTATGCAAGGAAATGAACATGGGAGAGGCTATAAGAATTGACCTTTTGATTGAAAGCTAATCCATGGCATTTGGTGATTTATATGGCTACCCTTAAGTTTCGGGGGTATGCAACTATGCAATGAAGCAACTTGAAGAATGTACATAAAAAAGCATTGCATATTGCTCTCAAGAAAATGAAAGATTGTGCTATTTAATTTATTCTTCTAGCCTTCAATAATGATAAGGACAGACACTACTATACAATGATCCTCTAGGCTCATAACAAAGAAAATGTCTAGTACTACTACACTAGCCAAACATGGATACAGCACATAATTATTAACTAATCTATATGAACATATTATGATTGATATCAGTATAATGCCACCATTACAAGCTGCAAGTGACACTGATGCAAGGAGAATGTGAGAGAACACTAACTCTTATTGCTCGGGAACTATCTTCATCTTTCGATATATAATCTTCAAAAGGGCAAGCTCTTCGATGTTGAACTCACGGTAAGAGACCGAAGATGCTCCGAAGGAACAAAATCTTGAGGCAAGTTAGCCCTCTTGACAATCCTTTTCATATTGCTCTGCAAACTCTGTTGAACTAATTGTTTTACCGCCTTTTTCTCTTCGCTCATCATGACATCATCCTCTTCTTTATAAACACTGTTTGTAGATGAGGAAGACCCACAAATAGGGGCAGAAACAGCTGCAGTTGATTTACCATTAATAAAGCTTCGAGAAACCTGCTTCCCCTTATCAACCCTTAAACATTCCAATATCCTTGATGCCCTTTTCTGTGCTAATGTGCTACCTAGAAGAGTTAATTCAAGCAATGCTGATCCAACCCCGGCTTCTATCATTGTCTGTCTATCACTATAAGATTTATGGGCCATCACCATTATTACGTAGCACGCCTTTTCTTGGCAGCCTGGCGAGTCTGACCAATTCAAAACATCTATCAATATCGGGAAAACATCCGGGGAACTGCTAATTGCTTTCCTCCCTTCCGAGATTGAAACTACATTGCTTAATATCGAAAGGCTTCGTTCACTCATTTCCATATCTCCCAACTTGCTTACGAGATACTGAATCAAATTAGTCTCGAGAATTAATGCAATGTTTGTTGGTGATATTGAGAGATTGTAAAGTGCTCTAAGCGAGTCTTGCCTCGCTTGTGAACTAGATCTTTTCTCCGTGTCTAGGAGTACGCTAACGAGATAAGGGATTGCCCCGGAAGTACCAATGATCGGCTTATTTGTATCTAACGCGCTCAATGCAAGGAAGTTCGCCACAATGGCTTCTGAAACAGACGGTTTCAGACACCAATTCGAGGACTCGATCTTCTTTAACATCTTGTGTACTGCCCCTGCTTGTACTATAGCTGCTTTATTCCTGTGATAAATTTACCAAAATGTTAAAAAAAATTCACAAACTTCTGAATGTATTATTTACCCTCCGAACAAAGATCAAGCTCAAAAGTAAATGCCTAAATTTTCCAAGAAATATTTCCTCTTTTCAAAAGAAAACAACAATACATCACACTAGAAAACAGAATATAGCAGGAAACGTGGTTGAAGTAAGAATCTAAAACAAAAACCCCAATTTACTCAAATGAAAACGACTAGAGATGAACAGAGTTCCCCATTCTACTGTACAAAATACTTCTTTTCTAAGCACAATCTTTCACTTTATTTTCTATTTTACTTTATTTTTTTTGTCCATTTTCAACAAATTTGATCCAAAAAATAAATCATCATTCATTTTGATAAACAACATGCATTCAATTTCATCAAATCAAAAAACCCAGAAACCAAATCTGAAAATTCATCTGAAAATATCTCACATTCTTTCCTCTCTTGTAAACTTCTTGTTGGGTCAAGCTGTCAAGTAACAAAATCTCATTTACTTACCCCAAAACAAAATTACAAAAAAAAAAAAATGCAGAAATTACCATTTGATTTATGATTTCCGAAGAACAACATGCATTGCATTTAAATAAAGGAAAAGGAATTAAAAAAAGAGGGGATCAAAAGAACTTACAAATCATTGCCAATGCCCAAATTAAGAAGGGCGTAAAGAGCTTGAATGAGGGATTGATCATCATCATTATCATTTTCATTATCAAGCATGGAAACCAAAGGAGGGATAGCACCAAGCATAGCCAAAGTGCACCGTGCTTCACTGTCTTCTTTCGCGAAGCTTCTAACCGACTTCGCGCCACTTTCTCTCTCCTCCACGTCACTCTCATTCTGCAACAACTTCACCGCCGCTCTTAACTCCTCTAGCCTCTCCTCCTTTCTCCTCACCTCAACTACATCTTCCTCCACTTTCTCTCTCCTCCCAGAAGAGCAAGAGGAGGAAGACAGGTTAAGGAGATCCGCCAGTTTCCCGGACTCCGCCCGAGAGGAAACATTGCTGGGTGAGATGGGTTTGGGCTTGGGTTCAGGTTTTTTGATTTGGGGTTTCGGGTCATCGGAGGTTTTAGCTTTGGTGCCGCCGCCGCAGCTGACGGTGGCGAGGAGTTTGCGAAGAGAGAAAGAAGTCCAACGACGGCAATGGTTGTGGTGGTGGGAGGAAGGGTGGTTAAGGATGAGAGATCCGACGTCATTTCGAGGAGGATGACACTTCGCCATTGTTTTTGTTTGTTGTGCTCTGTTTGATGCTACATTTGCGTGGAAAAACAGAGCAGAAGACGAAGAAAAAAAAAGAGGAGAGAGATTAGAGAACAGAGGGCTGTTTGGAAAGAGAAACGGGGAATTTAAAGGGGGGAGAAAAGTAGAGAGAGAAAGTGAGTGGGAGCTTTTTTTGTTCAGAATAGTGGAGTTTGAGGGTGGAGGGATGGGCGATGAGAGAGAAAGAGGAAGTGGAGATGATTATTGTATTGGAGTGTGTGAGTTGAGATTTGAGGGTATTTAAGGCTTTATTTGGTTATTTAATGTTTAATTAATGTTTAATGTTTAGCTAGGTTGACCATGTTTGTAAAAGTGTGTTTTTGGTGTGGCAATTGGTTTACTGGTTACAGCTTGTTTACGGAGTAGTTTCTAATTATAGTGGAAAAAGGAAGGAGGGAGTATGGGATTTACAAAAACTTATACGCACTACAAGTATATCAAGAATCAACGATTTTAGATATTTTTAATGATGGTATTAGCGAGCCTATGTATATGATGGTTCCATATAAGAACTATCCATGGTACATATTAAAGATGGTCGTTGGATGTACTTAGTGTCAAACTTGCATGTCTTGGTTCTAAATGGGTTCAACTAATACAAAAGCCTACTTGTTTTGTACTGAGTCGTGTCGTGACGAAAATATTAAAGGGGTAATCCAGTCACGCTCAAGCCCAGGTGCCCTCGTGCAGTGTTGTGTCGTATTGTGCATAGTTTCTTAATTTAAGTATTTAACATGTTTAAGTTCCCTTAATTTGAGTTTTTAGCATGTTTTGTCGGACCATACCTTGTCATTCCTTTTCAACAAAAAAATATATTGTGGCCCGGCACAATCCACATGCTTCGTATCCATACTGCGTCTTGCCTCTTCCCGACCTGGCCAAGTGTTGTCTTTATAAGGGATATTAAAAAAAATGATTATATAAGGTCATATTTGGTACTCCCTCCGTTTCATTTTGTTTTTCACAATGTTTGTTACGTGGGAGAATTTTTCCTTTTATAAATTTACTATACTATCATTTTTTGTGCCAACTTTTAATTTTAATTGGTCTAATTTTTTCAACTCATTAAATTTCTTTACAATTTCCCAAATATGTCAAGTTAGCAATCTTTGTGTTTTTCCATTATTGGTTCATTTTGATAAATAAAATAATTTTATTGGTTGTTGTAATGATTAGTTGATTGAGGTTTTACTTGAGTTTATTTTTTAATAAAAAAGAAAAAGAATTTTTATTATACGTTAATAAACGTGCAAAAATTTAAACGTAACAAACAAAAAGAAACGGAGGGAGTAATTAGCCGTTACTATGTATATAGATACTTGTAAGTTGTAATTGTATGATGTTACTTGATTATACTTCATGTTTAGCTTTTTCAAAATTAGGCTATGGAAATCCCTTCTCTGCCAAAATTCTCTTAATTAAACACCAAAACCGAAAATTTTAGAGAAGTTGGAGTAGTTTATCCATAATGAGATTTGAACAGTAAATATCATCATTGAAACTTTAATACTTCGCGTTATGTTGTTGTTTTTTGAGAGGATATATGTTTTCGTTCATACGGAATACTAAAATCGGCGAAGGTGTGTGTACATGTGTACAACCAAGTACATTGTACACAATAACACAAATACGGAGTACAACTAATCATTAAGAAACTCATGCAAACAGAACAACAGATAGTCAAAATCAACTACGGAGTATAATCATTTCCTAAATCTTCCATTAAATGCTGATAATTGGAAAATTAGCAAGCGCAAATTTTATGAAATATTAATGGAGTATTCATTAGAGGTTTTTTTTTTTTGACAGGCACTAAACAGATTACACTTATGAAATGTTAAAGAGACTAACCATACGATCCTGAGTAGGTCGTTCATGGGAGTCCTTA
Organism: Spinacia oleracea; assembly: GCF_020520425.1. NCBI lineage: Eukaryota > Viridiplantae > Streptophyta > Magnoliopsida > Caryophyllales > Amaranthaceae > Spinacia > Spinacia oleracea. The sequence continues at coordinate 105,681,531 of NC_079487.1, forward strand.
ACATTTTCTCTAGAAATATGAAAAACATTGCATGATAGAAACTGCTTCCTACGGCCATTTAAAGCCCTTACACACCCAAAGTTATTTCGATGAGCTCTACTAGCTCTTACAAGCTTTGAAGCTATACCATTACGAACTACAAGCATAGCCAGAGCTTTGGTCGATGGCCCTTAACTGTTGCCTTCACCTTGCGCGCCCACATTCTCCTTTCTCCTCGGGATGAAGCTTGGGTGATAAGCAATAACAAGAACCCTTAATCGGTGGAACTTGGAAGAGGACGAAAGAAACGGAAGGACATGAAGTTTACGAACCGATTGAAACGACTTTGTGAGCAAGGGGATATGCTCACGAACAAACTCGACACTCTCAAGAACGAGCACCCAGAGTCTCCCAAAGAGACTCGTCTTAGTGAACATACTATGAACCCCCAAATTTTCTATTTGGGGAGAAGTCTTCAAATATGAATTTTTGATTGTAATGAGAGAACCTCTCACCGCGAACCTAAACTGGACAACCGAACTTCGAGAATACAAGATTCTCCTTCCATAGTCACCCCTACAACCTTCTTTCTCCCTCTTTAGACCCATCATACTATCGTCCAAGGGAGTATAAACACCAGGGACAAGTCCACTACCTAGGTTGACTGACTTTTTGATGACAACCAACTGGGAAAAACTTAAACCTAAAACCTCTACAATCCTCAGCAATGGATATCCCACCATAGAAGAACAAACCATTAACCAACTGTAACACCCCGGCCTCTAAATCACTTATTAAGGAATACTTAGCATCGGAATTACCATAATTAGGTCGGGACATTACCTGCCGTAACTCCCTCTTGGGAATTACAAGGCAACCATCAATCATAAGCTATTAAACTCCAAAATTAACATAATAATCCTTTTTAATTCCTTAATCAAAGTACGTAACTTAATCTCGAATCTTTACTGAAACTTGTTACAACTTAACAATAACTTAGGTGAACCTAGCTATAGTGAAAATCATCGCCACTACTCGTTTTCGTTGTCCCCAGCAGTACCTAAAACAGAAAACAAAACGGTGAGCCGAAGACTCAGTAACGAGTTACCCTAGCATCGTAACATCATTTCAATTCATTTTATTTAATAACACAGGGAGAATAGAATATAGTAAAACATTTAATAAATCATCATTTCAAAAGCATCATTTCGAAACATCATTTCAGTAATATCATTTCAGGAACATTATTTCAGGAACATCATTTCAGGAACATTATTTCTTTAACCTTTTTCCTTTTAACAGTATTATTCTGGTCGTCATGACTTTACAGGAAAACATGGTAGGACGTCTCCTACGAACAGGGGAAGCCAGTGCTTCATAACAGGGGGAGTCAATGCTCCATAACAGGGGAAGCCAGTGCTTCTTATCAGGGGGAACCTTGGTTCCATATCAGGGGAAGCCAGTGCTTCTTATCAGGGGGAACCTTGGTTCCATATCAGGGGAAGCCAATGCTTCTTATCAGGGGGAGCCTAAGCTCCATATCAGGGGAACTTGACCAGTTCTTACACTTTCCTTTATCATGTTTACATTTCTTTTACTGGAACATTAATCAGGAAAATCTCATTCATTCAGGGTGGTTCAATAAAATCATTAAATCTCGTTATTTCATAAAATCATTTCTTTCAGGAATAATAATTCATTAAATCAACACTTTGCATAAAGCTGCATTATCATAAAACAATTCAATCAAATCATACTTGTAATCCCGCAAATCATAAAACAACATTATAAAACATCAATCGTTCCTAACATCATTCATAAATACATTTCGAATGGATTGCGGGTACTAGCAATAACCGTCACCTCAATTCCACGATTTGCTAAGCCTTTCGTTGGTTCGTTCTTCCTGAGCTCCGAGTCCGAATTCTTTCAAAATATTAACTTACTGAATTAATATTATGACGATAAATACTTAAAACTAATATTTTATAAATAATACATTTATAGATATTAATTTTAGAATAATTAATTTAATAAAAATATAATCTTTGAAAATATTATTAAACAACATTTCAATCAAAATATTTATATATTTCATAAAACGATTTACATGATTTAAATTTCATAAATTAACGAAAATATTATTTACACCAAAATTATAGTCAAAATATAAATCTGAATTTATCATTTAAATTTCATTTAAAACAAATAATAATTGATTAACATGAGTGCTTAAAGAGAATGGAGCTTACTTTAGGGTATTGGGCCAAGACAAGAGTTGGGCCTTATTGTGAAAAATAAAAGAACCAAGTTCCAATTACTGGAATTCGTTCTCTCCCTTTTTTTTTTTTAAACTGACGTGAAGAACAGGGGAGGGGCCGAGACAGGGGAACATGAAAGGGAGGAGGAGAGGAAGAAGGTGGCGGCTGGGATCGGGTTTCTCGGTGTCGCTGGGTGGTACCGGAACCTCGCCTGGGAGGCGTCGGAGGTGGGGTGGTTCCGAGGCGGCGGAACAACAAGGGGAGGGGAGAGGAAGGTCGAACAAAGCAGGGGATGTTGAGGGTGTTTCTGGGCGGTTCTGGGCGGCGTCACGCCGGTTATTGGGGACGAAGGTGGATTCACATAGTGGAGAGGGTGGCTGGGAGCGGTGGTGCGACGCTGGTGGTGCCGCAAGGGGAGAAAGGAGGAGGGAACAGGGGAGTGGGTGGCTGCGGGAAGGGAAGAGAAATTAGGGAGGTGTTGCGGTGGTGTGCTGGGTGGTGATCGACCGCAGCAGCTAGGTGGTGGAGTTGGGTGGTTGACGGTAGACAATGGTGGTGGCAGCCACCGACGGTGGTGGTGGTTCGAACAAACAGGAAACAAAAGGGGAGTAAAATTGATTTTTAGTTATTGAAATTCAACTTGAAATTGGAGCTGATTGAATGAAGAATTGGGGCAGACTTTTGATCTGATTTATAGTTTTAAGTGGAGTGAAAAAGAAGCTAAAGTCCTTGGGGAGCAAGGCATGAACAAGGACTGAATTCAGGGAAGAGAGAAATGAAGAAATTCTTCATTCTTGCTTTGTACGTGGAGAGCAACGTGGAGAGCAAGGAAAGAAAGGGAAATGGAATTTTTGGTGCTCCAAGGGCATTTTCGTAATTTCACATGGTTGGACTAAAATTCAGAAATCTTGTTGTTATTTTTGGAAACTACTAAAATAGAAATGTTTAGCTAAAATTATTCTTTATGAAAATATTGTTAACGAAAAATAAATTTAGTTTTCGAATAAATTAAGAATGTTCCGAAATTATTAAAAATCCGAAATAAATCACATAATTTAGATTTTTAAAAAGTAGCCTAAGCTCGTAAATTTGAAATTTAATCATAGAATCTGAAAATTAATAAATCGTGTAATAATATTAAAAATTCAAGTGAAATAAATCTTCGTTAATTAAAATAAAGTTCGAAATTAATATTTAAAACGATTTTAAGCTAAATAAAAATAATTAAGCATGATTAATCAAATTTAAAAACTTCGGGGTATTACACTCTTACCCCCTTAGAAAAAGTTTCGTCCTCGAAACTTGAAAATTAGATTTATAAAATGTTTGTTGAAAATTGAAAACGCTCGAATAAAAGTATGATGTTTTATTTAAAACCAAGATCTCACAATTTCAATTCTGACAATGTCTAGCTTTCATTCCGCCATCATCTTTTAGGACTCCGCTTCAACCCGAGACCTAGAACCGAAGAGTAAAGAATACAAAAGGGGCAAAATTATATATTGATCCTTAATCGTCATTAAGGTCAATTACATTTCGCCATCGTCTTTCGTATCTCCACTTGATTTCATATAATAGGATCGAGGAGCAAAGAACGTAAAAGGGGCAAACTTGTTAGCATAGACTAGGCTCCTATTTTACTTTGCGAGATCCTGTTTGAAAATATTTTCCACCAAAAATAGTAGTTTTTAATGCGAAATTATAATTCTGAAAATATATGTATATATATAATGAAAATAAATATCTATCTATCAATTGCAATACTCAAATAGTTGTAAAAGTTATTTATTATAATAATAATCTCGTACTCTGAGCTCAGGAGAACTTCCATCGAAGACGGCATCCGCGTATAACCATTAGATTTCCAGTACAATCATGTCAGCATAAACATAATCCATATCATAGAGACATAATTCATAAATTGAAAATTTCAAATTCAACATAAGCATAACATTCATAATCATTTGATCTAACACACGAGCATGGTTGACCATAACATAATCATTCATAGAAAACATAGTCATTCATACAGCATATCGTTCATGGACGAATAATTAGAGACATTTCACTTTCATTTGCTATTGGCTTCTTTGTTGCAGGAATCTTGTCATTGACTTTCGTTGTTCGATTCGTTTTGATTTCGATCTTCGATCTTTTCTTATGCGTCAAACAACTTCGTTGACTATGTTCGTTGCGGGGGTTTGAGTCCAATCACGTGACAGGAACTACATCATTAGACGTACGACTTCGTTACTTATCCTTAGTATTTTAAGTCGACAAACACTTGGGTTTTGTCGGATAATTCTAAGCCATCGCATGTGCCTTAATCAGAAACAACCTAGGTTCCAGAGACTTAGTTCAGACTACCTGGATGTCATTTCGTCGATTCCTTTTCTTAACTCCATTGCATTCCTCAATCATAATTCTTTTCGAACTTCATAACATTCATTGATATCATCAACCTCATAGACAGACTAATCCTCGATAACTTACATTGGTAAGATCCCCAAAACTTTATGAAAACTTAGTTTCATCTTTTCGATCACCAGAAATCATGTTTTCCACCTAACATTTTGCAAAACCTTAATTCTCTCGCTTAGCTTTCTTCAAGCATTCTTTCAAAAACAATCCCTATAAATAATGCGGAAAGGTATACTGAAAACACCATCAACCTTACTGACTGACTAATTCCTGATTACTTCCTTTGGTATAATCCTCAGAACTCCATGTGTAACCTCAATTTCATATTTTCACCATAAATCATGTTTGGTCTCGATCACATAATATTTTGCATAACTTTTTAATACTCTAGCTTAGCTTCCTTAACATATCTGAAAATACACTTAGGTTCTTATAACCACAAAACAATCATTATGAAGGGTGCGGGAAAATAACCCATAAATCAACCTTAATCATAACTTAAACGCTTTGAACCCTGAATAACCTGATTTAAGTGATGATTCACCTTTTATGAAATACAAACTCACACTCTTCTTGTACTCTATCATTCATCCTTAAATACAAACTCATGCTCTTTCGGTACTCTAAAAAAAATCAACCTTAAATAATTCATAAACATAAAAGTTCCTTAAAACAATTCATATCCACAAAATTATGCTTTTATTAATTCTTTCATTAACTTCCTTGAGAACATTAATGATCCTTAAACATTTCATAACATGTCCTTGACAAAAGATCTATAACATGATTCAAATCTAAAACAGGAAACTTAGGTTCAAACGTACATGAGAACTAAATTTAAATGGTATCAACGTTGGCGTCATCTTCTTCTTCCTTGTCATCTCTCATCATGTAAGCCTTTCCAGATATTGGTGGTCGTGGTGGATCATGATCAACCTTAGCATTGTTGTTGTTTCGTTCATGATTGGTCGAGGTTGCTCTTCCAATATCCGTGGGAGGTGGTTTAGGGCAGTCTCTGACAAAATGATCTTTTCCTCCACATCGATAACATGTCTTTGTTCCTGCACGACATTCATTTTCGGTATGGTTTCTCTTTCCACACTTAGCACACCATACCTTACGAGATGCTCTATCATTGTAACCTTGGTCTCTACTATCGTTCCTTCTATGATTATGGTTTCCTTGGTTTGGCCTTTTAGCTCCTCCATGGTTTTGATTATCATTTTTCCTTTTATCACCAACATTGTGTGCTTCTCGAAGTAGTACAACTCGTTCAACATTAACTGCAATATCAACCATATCTTGATAGGAAGTAAACCTTTGAGTTTCCAACCTATCTTGGTATTTCAAATGAAGACCTCGCTCAAAACGGTTCATCCTAGATTGTTCTGTGGATACCAGCTCCGGTGCAAATCTTGACAATTCCATGAACTTGTTTGCATATTCCATAACACTCATTGTTCCTTGTTGCAAGTGCAAAAACTCGTCTTCCTTTTGTTTCCTCAGGGATGGTGGATAAAACTTATCTCTTAGTAACTTTTGCAGTTCGGTCCAACCAAATCTAGGCTCATTCTTACTTTCCTTATTAACTTTCCACCATAAACTTGCTTGACCCGTTAAGTAAAATACGGCGAAATCGACTCTCCATTCTTTAGGACATTGCAAGGTTTCAAACAACTTATCTATGCGATTAATCCAATCCTCGAATTCTACAGGGTCGGGCTTTCCATCGTAAGATGGTGGGTTCAGGGATGAAAACTTCTTGAGCATTGACGCATTTTCGTTCGCATTCGACGATTTCTTTTTCTGAGAATCTTTGATTAATTCAGCTAACATCGTGCTAACGGTTTCTAATCGTTCCATCCTTTCTTTGTGATCTTCGATAGGTTGATCGTCGTAAGGATCATCGTGGGCAACATCCTCGTAGATAGTGTCATCGTTGACATGGACGTTATGCTCGTGGTGCGCTCCACCGTTAATATCGTTAGTCACCTCGATAGTTGACATTCTGCATAACATGCTCAATCAGGAAAACATACATAATAGGAAAATAATCCCTTTTCAGCCCGTTCCTACACTCACACTCATTTGATTTTAACTTAACATGATTTTAACATATTCTTTTAAACTTATTCCTTAAAACTCTTTGCTTAAAGCCTATTGAATTCTACTACGCGCAAAACCCGTAAGGTTTAGCACTTATGGTCCAGAACCTTTGCTCTGATACCAACTGTAACACCCCGACCTCTAAATCACTTATTAAGGAATAATTAGCAGCGGAATTACCCTAATTCGGTCGGGAAATTACCTGCCGTAACTCCCTCTTGGGAATTACAAGGCAACCATCAATCATAAGCTAATTTAACTCCAAAATTAACATAATAATCCTTTTTAATTCCTTAATCAAAGTACGTAACTTAATCTCGAATCTTTACTGAAAATTGTTACAACTTAACAATAACTTAGGTGAACCTAGCTATAGTGAAAATCCTCGCCACTACTCGTTTTCGTGGTCCCAAGCAGTACCTAAAACAGAAAACAAAACGGTGAGCCGAAGACTCAGTAACGAGTTACCCTAGCATCGTAACATCATTTCAATTCATTTTATTTAATAACACAGGGAGAATAGAATATAGTAAAACATTTAATAAATCATCATTTCAAAAGCATCATTTCGAAACATCATTTCAGTAATATCATTTCAGGAACATTATTTCAGGAACATCATTTCAGGAACATTATTTCTTTAACCTTTTTTCTTTTAACAGTATTATTCTGGTCGTCATGACTTTACAGGAAAACATGGTAGGACGTCTCCTACGAACAGGGGAAGCCAGTGCTTCATAACAGGGGGAGTCAATGCTCCATAACAGGGGAAGCCAGTGCTTCTTATCAGGGGGACCTTGGTTCCATATCAGGGGAAGCCAGTGCTTCTTATCAGGGGGAACCTTGGTTCCATATCAGGGGAAGCCAGTGCTTCTTATCAGGGGGAGCCTGGGCTCCATATCAGGGGAACTTGACCAGTTCTTACACTTTCCTTTATCATGTTTACATTTCTTTTACTGGAACATTAATCAGGAAAATCTCATTCATTCAGGGTGGTTCAATAAAATCATTAAATCTCGTTATTTCATAAAATCATTTCTTTCAGGAATAATAATTCATTAAATCAACACTTTGCATAAAGCTGCATTATCATAAAACAATTCAATCAAATCATACTTGTAATCCCGCAAATCATAAAACATCATTATAAAACATCAATGGTTCATAACATCATTCATAAATACATTTCGAAGGGATTGCGGGTACTAGCAATAACCGTCACCTCAATTCCACGATTTGCTAAGCCTTTCGTTGGTTCGTTCTTCCTGAGCTCCGAGTCCGAATTCTTTCAAAATATTAACTTACTGAATTAATATTATGACGATAAATACTTAAAACTAATATTTTATAAATAATACATTTATAGATATTAATTTTAGAATAATTAATTTAATAAAAATATAATCTTTGAAAATATTATTAAACAACATTTCAATCAAAATATTTATATATTTCATAAAACGATTTACATGATTTAAATTTCATAAATTAACGAAAATATTATTTACACCAAAATTATAGTCAAAATATAAATCTGAATTTATCATTTAAATTTCATTTAAAACAAATAATAATTGATTAACATGAGTGCTTAAAGAGAATGGAGCTTACTTTAGGGTATTGGGCCAAGACAAGAGTTGGGCCTTATTGTGAAAAATAAAAGAACCAAGTTCCAATTACTGGAATTCGTTCTCTCCCTTTATTTTTATTTTTTTAAACTGACGTGAAGAACAGGGGAGGGGCCGAGACAGGGGAACATGAAAGGGAGGAGGAGAGGAAGAAGGTGGCGGCTGGGATCGGGTTTCTCGGTGTCGCTGGGTGGTACCGGAACCTCGCCTGGGAGGCGTCGGAGGTGGGGTGGTTCCGAGGCGGCGGAACAACAAGGGGAGGGGAGAGGAAGGTCGAACAAAGCAGGGGATGTTGAGGGTGTTTCTGGGCGGTTCTGGGCGGCGTCACGCCGGTTATTGGGGACGAAGGTGGGTTCACATAGTGGAGAGGGTGGCTGGGAGCGGTGGTGCGACGCTGGTGGTGCCGCAAGGGAAGAAAGGAGGAGGGAACAGGGGAGTGTGTGGCTGCGGGAAGGGAAGAGAAATTAGGGAGGTGTTGCGGTGGTGTGCTGGGTGGTGATCGACCGCAGCAGCTAGGTGGTGGAGTTGGGTGGTTGACGGTAGACAATGGTGGTGGCAGCCACCGACGGTGGTGGTGGTTCGAACAAATAGGAAACAAAAGGGGAGTAAAATTGATTTTTAGTTATTGAAATTCAACTTGAAATTGGAGCTGATTGAATGAAGAATTGGGGCAAACTTTTGATCTGATTTATAGTTTTAAGTGGAGTGAAAAAGAAGCTAAAGTCCTTGGGGAGCAAGGCATGAACAAGGACTGAATTCAGGGAAGAGAGAAATGAAGAAATTCTTCATTCTTGATTTGTACGTGGAGAGCAACGTGGAGAGCAAGGAAAGAAAGGGAAACGGAATTTTTGGTGTTCCAAGGGCATTTTCGTAATTTCACATGGTTGGACTAAAATTCAGAAATCTTGTTGTTATTTTTGGAAACTACTAAAATAGAAATGTTTAGCTAAAATTATTCTTTATGAAAATATCGTTAACGAAAAATAAATTTAGTTTTCGAATAAATTAAGAATGTTCTGAAATTATTAAAAATCCGAAATAAATCACGGAATAATTTAGATTTTTAAAAAGTAGCTTAAGCTCGTAAATTTGAAATTTAATCATATAATCTGAAAATTAATAAATCGTGTAATAATATTAAAAATTCAAGCGAAATAAATCTTCGTTAATTAAAATAAAGTTCAAAATTAATATTTAAAACGATTTTAAGCTAAATAAAAATAATTAAGCATGATTAATCAAATTTATAAACTTCGGGGTATTACACCAACCTTGCAAGGACAATAAACCAACAACCCCAAACTTAACACTTTACTAAATTAAACATCACTAAACAGCTAGACCAATAAAGCAGGGAGAGGGTAAGAATCAAGCCAAAAAACCACCTAAACACGTACCAAAGATGTTACTGAAAAAAAGTAATTAAAAAAGCCTTAATCTAAATCCCAAACCTAACCTTTACCTTTACCGGCAAGATCGGGATTTTCCCGACACTACAAGCCGGCAACGGCTGGGAACACATTTAGGAATCAGGGCCTTAATTCCCAAACACACAGAATACAACCCAAAATCAGCTATTCTATTCCAAAATTGAAACCTTACCCCTAAAACTTAACCTTTACTTGCGAAAAATACCAGCGGCACATACCTTTACCGGTGACTAATGCGACGACGATTAGGAGGTAGATGGAATAGATTAGGTTGAAATTCCGGTCCAATAACTTCCGGTACGAACGAACCAACAGCACCCCTACCTCTACCGACAAGATTATCGATGGCGGCGTTCGGAGGAGCTTTGGAAAAAAGGTCGGTGAAGATTGAAACCCAGATCTGAAAAACCCTCTCTCTTTATTGAAAAAGCTTGATTCCCTATCTTCTTCACCGGAAGGGCAAAGACACCAAGTGAACTAATTTCGGCTCGCCGGCGCCCTTAATTGAGCAGATAAAACTCAGGTCCGGCACCAGCGAGCCGGTTGCGGTGGTTAGGGTTTGAAGGGGTGGGGTTTCGTTTTTAGAGAGGAAAGCTAGAGAGGTTCGATTAGATGTTGTATTGAGTATCTGAACTTCGGACTGTGTATTCATTAGAGGTTAAATGATTAAGTGGAGCGCTAAAAGCCACCCCATATTACTCAAATTCGCCTCACTATTTTTCCTGATTTTCCATTAGTAACCTTACTTAATCTTACTTTCCAATTCTCTCCACCACCGTCGGCCACCATCGCCGGCCACTACCTCCGGCCACCACCATCACGTCGTCGGCGAAAAAATGGTCGAGTCTTCACAAGAGTTCTTTATTTTTTTGTCCGGAATTTTTTTTAGAAACTTATGCATTTTTAGTTTATACCATGGTACAGGCTTATGAATTTTAAGCTTGTACCATGGTACAGTCTCATGAGTTTTTAGCTTCGACCATGGTATTGACTTATGCAATTTGAGCTTGTATCATGGAAGGAGCTTAAAATTCATAAGCTCGTACCACGGAAGAAGCTAAAAATTCATAAGTCTCTATTTTTCTTCCGGTTACATTAAATCAAATGCAACAACAAATCAAAACCTTAAATAATAGACATATGAATATTTAGCTTGTACCATGGTACAGGCTTATGAATTTTTAGCTCCTTCCATGGTACAACCTTAAACTGCATAAGTCAATAGTCAATACCATGGTCGAAGCTAAAAACGCATAAGTCTGTACCATGGTACATATTAACTTACAATTCATAAGCCTGAACCATAGTACAAGCTAAAAATGCATAAGTTTCTAAAAAAAATTCCGACAAAAAAAAACTCTTGTGAAGACTCGGCCATTTTGTCGCGACGACATGATGGTGGCGGTGGTGGACGGCGGTGGTGGTTAGATTTGGGGTGGGAAGGTAAGAGGGTAAATGAGGGGGTAAATAAAGGAGGGTATATGGATAAATGAATGGGGCGGTTTTGAGTAATATGAGGCGATAAATAGTTAGATCATTCCGTTATATTGTACTCCGTCCGTCTCTTTTTGTTCTTTTTGTTTGGGAAAAGGCTACATGTACACCTAGTGTACAAGATTCTCTTGTACAACATCATTAATTTGTTGACATATCATCAAACCCACTAAAAAATGAGAATGAAAGACAATAAATATGTCTTGTACAACCAATAGAAAAGCATGATGTACAAGATGTCTTGTATACTAGGTGTACATGTAGTAGGATCCTTTTGTTTATATTTTGCACGCATTTTAACGACTAATTAATGTGCATTGATATTCCTCTATTTTTTTAATTGAAACAAGACAAATTATGTTTATTTATAATGTATTAACTTTTATCAAAATTCAGATATTGGAAAATGAGAAAATTTTAATGTCCCGTTGAAAAAGTGTGAGATATTAATGATCCAATGAATTTAATTGGTTAAAATAATCATTGGACACACATTTGATAGAATATTAAAACATTTATGTGATAATATAAAATGAAATGTAAATAACATTTTGAGAAACCTAAAAAGAAAAAGGTAAAGAACAAAAAGAGACTGTATACATTCACTGTTTCTCAAATCTCTTAACTCTCTACAATACTATTTTTATGTGATCAAACTTATAATACCCTACCAAGCAATGTGTTGGTCCAGTGAAAAAGGATTTCACCTTCCTACCGGTTAGGGGTTCAATCGCAATAGAAGCACTTTGAGGGAGGGTTCCCCTTATCATGCCCTGTTCTCAAAGTGCCTAACCCGCTATCTCGGATCGGGTTAACCCGTGTAGATTTTAGCCCATTATGACACTTTATCTTACCTTTAAAAAACACTTATAATACTGCGGAGTTGGTGAGGAACTCACCTTGTGACTTGGAGGTCACATGGTCAAGCCTCATCGGCTGCAAAAATCTTGGGAGTGGCTCAAGCGAAGACCTGCATAGCTGGACTTGTTAACCTGTGCTAGGTGCTAGTTCAGTAAAGTTCATTCTTCTTACCTTTTAAAAAAAAATACTCGTATATATATATATATATATTGTGTATGTACTCCATATCAATACTATTGGATTCTATTTTCCTTTATTTATTCTCATTTTAAAAGCATAGGAGACAGTGAATAATGGGGAAGATGAGCTTACTCTCCATTTAAGAAGTTACATTGCTACTCTACAGTCATGTACTCTGTATGCAGAGATGGCTTACGTGGCGGGTTGGGTGAATTATGGGTGGGTTTGGTGGATCGCATGGCGGATATATTTGACACATAACTGATAACCCACCTTATTGAAACTCGGGGTGAGTTTGGCCGTGGGTTGTGTCGGAAAAAATGGACACAATACGTGATGAGTCGTAGATTACGTAAATCGTGGTAGGTTGTACGGGTCGAGTGGCCGAGTTCGATGGGTTTGGTGGGTTACTACAAGTTTTGGGTCCTGGTGTTACTCTGATGGGTTCAGGTGGGTTAGGCGGGTTTATACGAGTTTTAGGAGCTGATGTGGGCGATGTGGGTTTGGACGAATACGTAAGCGTACAAAGTTATAAATTTTATACTTCCTCCGATTTTTAATACTCGCAACGTTTGGATTTTTTACACTATTCACATATTCTACTTTGACTATTATTGGTGATTTATAAGTAAGATAAAATATAGTCATGTAAGATCTTGTTAGATTTGTCTCAATATATAATTCCAAAATATCAATTTTTTGTAATTTTTACTTAAAGATAATTAAAGATATTAATGATCAAAGTTGTGCATTGACATGCGTGAAAGTGACAAACGTTGCGAGTGTTAAAAATCGGAGGAAGTATGGACTTAAATTAATTAACTTTTATGTTGTTTTTATACTCACATAAATGAAGTTAATGTATATTTAGACAATAAAAATATAATTTGTTAGCATTTAAAACATACAAAATAGTTTAAATTATGATGACGGGTGTGATGGGTCACGGGGTTAGGTAGGTTGATCTCGTGTGTCAAGTGGGTTGGATTCATGTGTCGGGTGGGTTGTGTTTTTTGGGTTGGGTTGGGTGTGTCAGGTGTGTCGAGGTGGGTTGTATCGGGTCTGATGGAGTGGGTCGAAATGGGATGCGTTGAAAAAACTCGACTCACGACACATTAAAAAAAGGGTTATAAGTGGGTTTGACCCACGTGACACACTATAGTTTATGTCCTCCATTATATTGAGATTTGATTTTGTTACCCGGAAAATTAGGAGATTTTTATTCGACGACCGTGTTTTCCTAGCAATTGGCCCCACATACCACCACGAGTTATTCTGGCGCATTTTGTCCTCAATAATGTGCACCCTGGAAAACTTCTCACAGGAGGTCGCTTGTCCTAAGACTACTCCCAGTCAAGCACGCTTGTGGAATATGATCTCAGGTTAGTCGCCTAACGGGGGAGAATTCTAGCCAAATATGTGATTAGTTTTCAACATGGGACCGAATTTCAGTTCTCAGGCGCAACGAGAACGTTACGATCTTAAGCAGGGGTGATATTATCCCCCTGCTTTTCTTTAACAATATTTAATGTACTACTTGTACCACCAAGGTGCACCTTGTTAAGTTATGATACATATAAAGCATATATATTTCATGCGGAAAAACCATAAAGCCAGGAATCCAAATTAATTGCCACATAACAATTAGCATAATTTAGGATGCATACATTTGTAGCGTGCCCTCCCTTGCTGCTTCCGAACCGAACAAGAACAAGTTTAGGACTCCAGGTGTAGTCCCTCCGTAGATAGTCCGCCTTAGATTTAATTAACTAGAATTCAACCTAAAGTTTTAAGTTATTCGAATATAATTTATGGAAAATTATTAGCTTAGTTTTAACCTTAAAACTTATATGAATACTTGAATTGTGTGTTTATAAATTGTGAATGCCATCACCTATTTATAGGGTTGGAATAATGGAATTAGAAGTCTACTAGGTTTCAATTAATTTAATCCAATTAGAATTAGACATTAATTAAAACTAATAAGTTAATGTTTAATTCAACAACTAACTATAGTAGCTTTAGGAAATTAATCTTTAATCTAATCCTAATTGCTTAAGGATCCGATGCATGCACGAACTCAACGCACACACGCACGCACAGCCCACGAGGGGCGTTGGGCATGCTGCGCGCGCCCGGAGCAGGCTCGGCCCACAGCGCTGCACGCTGCCCATTGCTTGGGCGCGACAGCTGTAGACACCTACTTTTGTCCCCATTCCCGAAAGGGAAAGGTTCGATGATGAAAGCATAAATCTCCACTTGACAACGCATCTCCTATAAAATAAACGAATCTCAATTCCCCTTTTCATTTCACCCGAAGCCTGATATTTATAGAAAACTGCTATTTATGGAAACCTGCTAAAAATAGTAACTGCCGTAAAAGGTAGCTTCTAAAAGTGGCAAATCATAAAGGATAGAAACCTGTCAGAATTAGGTGTTGCATTCCAACATAAATCCTAAATGAGATAGAAAACTGCGAGAATCCTGTTCCTAATATGATTCGGAAATAAGAGTTACGTATTAATTAAAATCCTAACGAGCCTAGAGTTCGTAACGGGCCCAGACGCATTCCGTCATGAAATTGATACGCACTAAAAGACTCGATTAAGTCTCAAACACTACGGATTTCAGAAATCCGAATCTGACTAAGAAAACAGCCCAGACCCTATTTTCAACGCCTGGCTCTGGGCGCTGAAAATACCTGGGTACGTGTTTTTTCCTAATTCTTTGTGGATTAGAACTCTGCAATTCTATCTTTCCACGAACTCTTCCCTATAAATACAGCCCCAAATTCGACGTGAAACACACACAACACACAATTATATTCTGAGTATTGACTCCAACCCTTAGCCTAAGCCTCACGCTGCGAAATTGTTCACGCGTTCTGTCGCAATCGATCCATAAATCGAACAGAACGTATCCTGTCCCATAATTGAGATTCGTTAAATAAAAAGGAGATATAGCAAAGTCAAAGTGGTTAGTTTTCTGAGAACCGTGACGCACCTCTCAAGGGTGCGTCGTAATGTGTCCCTTTTCGATGATTTAATTGCTTTCCTCGCCCCTTTTTATGAACTGTTAAGCTAACTAAATCTGATTGTTCTATCACGCCTAACAAATATAATATTTTCGGGAAATTGGATTATCATGCTAGGTCCCTTAATACTATTTAAATCAGATAATCGCGATCGATCTAGTATTATATGTTGCATATTGCTAAAATCAACTCAGATTAGTTTAATAGTTAACGCATGTCCCTTCAATTATTTATGCTGAGCTAGTAAGGATATCCTGCCTCTGGAGTTATCGACGAGCGAAGTACTCCTCTCGATAGTTACAGTCCCCCGAACCCTCAATCTCTACCTTGCGGGTGTATGTTGAGAGATCCCCACACCAGGGATCACAAGGGAACCTACGGCCGTCGTGGTCAAACATAATTGCACTCCCTTTATGTCACGATAACCTGGGTTTGTCAGTTTTTCTCATTGTCGTTAAAAACTGAATGGCGACTCCTATATTACTAGTCAATTGGGTGTAAACTCACAGGAAATCCAATTACACTTGATTGAATAAAAAGAATCGTCACACCCAAGAGGGACGAGGTCACGCATTAGCCTCGTGCTTTTTCGACCCCCTTACAGTGGCGACTCCGCTGGGGATAGTGAAGGAAATACTCGTGCTTTTAGGTAATCAAAATAGCCGAAGGGTGAAACGATCCTACCCCGCGTTTATTTCCCCATCAAGTTGGGACGACCTGAAAATCAGCATATTAATGTGAACGGGCAGAACCGCATAACGAATCTCGGCTCCCTCGGGAGTTGGGACTAAGGATACCTTTTTCCGCCAATAGGGGGGTGCATACGCCGCGCATGTTGCCCACTCGGTACTTGTGTAGGTAGTACACCTATCCCGAACCCAATCGCTCGCTCATTAGGTCCCTCTCGCCTGAATCCCCCTTGGCTTGCACTTGCGGGTTGGCCTCTTGGGCGAAATTCGTCTGTTGAAGACACTACCTCGACCGGGGCATGTGTTGGATCTACGATAGAAGCGGTACCAAGCCAGGCGCAAATAAACTACCCATAGAAGCCTATCATAAACTACGTGACATACTTAATTTTCAAATCCATGTTTGTAATGTAGTTATGTGTAGCGAAATATGTGATTGTGTGTGACAAACTATCCTAGAAAACCAGCGACCTTAAAAATTGCCCAAACATTCATAGACTAATTTGCCAAAGAGTTATACCGAAACACGTGTTCCGCAAAACCGAATGATCGCCACAAGAATAAGCGGGGATGGCCTGTAACGAATCCCACAAACGCTGCTACGCGTAAAGGACGTTATTAGGCAAGCACGCAAATCGAAGTCGCATAAACAGAAGACAGAAAACGAGAACCAGCCAGGGACGCATTTTCAACGCCCCTGGCTGGGCGCCAAAATTTCTCACGCCCCTCGCTGGGCGCTGAAGTTGCTGCTTGGCCTTCTGGTCAGGCGCAGCAGCCTCGGTGCCCGCGCGAAAGGAAAATACGTAGCACAAAAAAATGTTCGTAAAAAGAATTGCTACGAGGGCGTAAGAAAAGCACTCGATTTCAAAAGCGACTCGTGAAAAAATTAATAAATATTTGTGTCGTTGTTAGGCCTCCTACGACGGCAATGCTCGGAACCAAAACCGAACATGCTAATAACTATAAATGTCACACGGGCAAGTGTTTCGAAAATCCAAAGAATGACCAAAAAAAAAGACCAAAAAGTGTAACCAACAAAAGAAAGAGTGAAGAACCAATAGAGAGAGTCGAAGTCTAGACTAAGTAATGCTTGAAACTTTGGGAACCTAAACTTTAGCTTATCTTATGCCTAGGACTGGTCCTGCCACTTGGTGCCGATCAGGGAATCAACGGTTAGTGCGTCTCGAAGATACATCGCCAACATCAGGTTTAGTGACTCCAAGCTCCGTCCGTCATCCCTCATTTCAAGGGTTTCCGCTTCCCCAACCTCGATTCGCACCTTCAAACATGCCCATCGAAGATTTGCAAGAGCAGATGGCTCAAATGACCCGACTCATGGGCCAACTGAAAATGGAAAATGAAGCTTTAGCGGCTGCGCAAGCCAAAAATGACCTCGATAACGAGAAGAGGATTGAAAAATTGGTCCTACAGCAAACCATGGGGAGCAAATACTTCTCCCTCGATCCTGAACCTTTTCCTGGCAAACTACCAGAAAAGTTCAGTTCATCTGACTTACCAAAGTTCAAGGCCACGGACAACCCCCGTGACCATCTACTGAGCTTTGTGAATGCCATGAACTTGAAAGGCGTGGACAAGTCCATGTATTTACCTGCCTTTCCTTTGTCCTTGGAACCTGTGCCGCTCAAATGGTACTATCACCAGGACCCTAAGCTCTTCCCCACTTGGGAAGACTTTGTCAATGTCTTCATCAAGCAATACTCGTCGAACATGGATTTCCAAGTCACCATGCGCGAGCTGGAAGTTCTCTTCCAAAAGAAAAATGAGGGTTTCACGACCTAATTTCCTAGATGGAGGGACCAGGCGGCCCAGCTAATCAATAGGCCTCCCGAAACAGAATTGGTCCAAAAATTCATTGAAAACCTGGACCCGGCTTACAGACAACACCTTAGGTACCTGGGACTTGACACTTTCAAAAGAGTTTATGATGTGGGAATAAAGATCGAGGACGACCTCGCCAAAACCATACAAAGCAAACCCACATATAAAAACAACACCTATAATCGGGATAACATATCCCAAGCCCAAGAAGTCCATGCTGTAGAAGAGACTCCCGCCCGAAGAAGCCCTGGAAGATGGGTCCGAGACTGAAAGTTTGCCCCACTCGGGTCGACTTTGGTACAAGACTTTGAAAGACTAACCAATCAAGGAAAGTTGAGACCTATAGGCCCCACCCGTGACCCTCCTGTCAAAAGCAAATACTGGGTCGAAGGTACTTACTGCAAATTCCATCAAGGAAATGGGCATGACACTGAAAACTGCTGGAATCTAAAACATACGATCCAGGACATGATTGAGGATGAAGTGATACCTCTCCCTAACGTTGGCAAACCCAACAACAACAAGAGCCCACTCGGCTCTTGTCACATCTCTCTCGACCAACCAGAGAATTTCGACCCCACGGTGTATATTACACCTCAAGGTGCACCACTCGCTGTGGTCCCTATGGATCGAATCGAGAGAGAAGTGTGCGGTGTTTGGAATGATGATGCTGAAGATATTTACCTATCTCAAGTGTCGGGCCAGGACCTCTTCACTGAAACTTGGCCCGGGTATGCTCTCATTGACACCACCCCTTAGGAGCCCGAGGTCGACAACCTCACCCGATCCGGAAGAATATACCAACCGGATATTCACCCACCTCCTATGGACGACATCCCGGTTAGGCAAACTCCTGAGAATGGACGGCACGCCACCGTCGCAGAAGTCATTGAAAATCCTCTCCTGAAACAACTAAAAAGAACCAAGGCCGAGATTACCATCTGGGATCTCATGTGTACTTCAAAGGAACATCGCGAAAAGCTTATTCGCTCACTTGACCTCATCTCAGTACCTACAAATATCACACCTGACTCATTGGTTAGCCATGTCACGAGAGATGCGGGAGAAAAGGCCATAGTTTTCACTGACAAAGACTTGCCCAAAGAGGGGGGTGCTCACAATAAAGCCCTTTATCTAGTGGTTGGATGCAAAGGACAAAACATCCCTCTAGCGCTCATAGATAACGGTTCGGCGGTTAATGTCTGCCCATTGCGAACCGCCCATTGCTTGGGGCTAGGAAACGATGACTTCCAAACCTCCACGCAAGGGGTACGAGCTTATGATAACTCCCGAAGGCCTGTATTGGGAAAAATCAACCTTACCATACAAACCGGGCCTGTGGCACGCGCCACGGAGTTTCAAATAATCGACATCAAGCCCACTTTCAACCTCCTCTTGGGGCGACCTTGGCTCCATGACTTAAGAGGTGTGGCTTCTACCTTGCACCAAATGGTTAAACTTAACCATAACGGGGTAATACTAGAAATCCGCGCCCCTCCCCTCGACGTCAGTTGTACTATGGTTGGAACGGCCGAAACTGCAGACGACCTTTATGGGTTTCAAATGGAAGAAGCAATCCAGTTCATCGAAGATTATGATCCAGCATTTCTAGACCCGCATGCATCCCGAGTCATCCCTAGAATGCTGTTAGCTCAAGGTTATTTCCCAGGAACCCCATTGGGCATAAGGAAGAAGAAATACACATTCCATCCTTTTCCCGACAAATCTACTCCCTTTGGCTTAGGTTATGAACCAACGGAGGAAGATATTGTTGACCGCCTGTCTAGGCTACGCCTTACCAAAGCCAAACAAACCACCCTCCTTCCCCCGTATCAAAGGACCCTTAACGGGATGTTCGTTCGGGAAGCAGAAGAACAGCCATGCTGTGATTTCCCTGAACCCTTCGTTCAGGATGGCTTGCTAAAACCCGGATTTGAAATTTTCCATGACTGCCACATCTTGGATGAGGCACCCCACCTCACCAAGACTAAAACAGCTGAAATATTGGACAACCAGGCTCTATGGACATTGTTTAACGAATCGAGGCCTATGGAGAACGAGACTGTGATGACTACCCTAGCTTTACAAGATGAAGGTTTCGATCCAACCCGGTTAATCTCTCCTGCATCAACACTAGAAGAGGTCGAGAACGGATGGGTGAAGATATATCAGTGGGTCAATGCAAAAGGAATGGAATTCAAGATGAGTACCGGTGAAGGACCGAAGTTTTATGAGACTAAACCCCAGGCTTGAGCCACATAGAGCACCATTAGTAAAAAGCGCCTAGTAGTTCTTTAGATTGATAGGAAAAAAAAATAGAGACTTTAGATGTTCCTAAGGCCCCTTAGAATATGGGTCAGTTTTATTTCAGTGTGTTTTCCTTACTTTCCGAATCAATAAAGGCGTAGTATTTCTCCTAAATTTTTTTATTCTAACACTAAATAAACACCAAATGTACTTGCAAAATACTAAAATAAAGAGGCGGCCCACTCTAGGCCCAACAAACAAAGCCCACTCGGTTTTGAAATAGTGCCATGGGAACCAATTACCCACAAAATAAACCACACTATCCCATTCATATCCCCAAAACCTAAAAAGCCAACCAGTGTCATCATAAGAGCCAATCCATGCAACCCAAAATCAAAGGAAATCAAAATCCAAAACAATGCAAATGTTACCAAAAAACAGATTCATAAAACATAGATTCCATCATACCCTTCACTAACAACACGGACTTCAACCCACCTCAAAAGCCTACACAAAGATCTTCATAACTTCCGTACCCTAACCCCATTTTCGAAACTGTTTCGAGTCACGAATAGAAAAAAATTAATCCGGACAAAAACGCATTTCACGCTAACAGTCAAAAAGGCCTCCAAAATAGCCTCAAAATTGGCTTTAAATACGAGCAAAATATCAAGGCACAAAAAAAAGAAATAAATGCAAGAACATGTGAAGCAAAGCATCAAAAATTGACCGCCCAAGTCATTTTCAGCGCCCAGGGCTGGGCGCCGAAATTTCTGACGCCCCAGTCTGGGCGTTGAAACTCTTTGCCTGACAAAAATTTTCTTTTCAGAAGTGCTCGTCATTTTATCCGCACACAACGGAAAAATAACGAACACTTGGGGGGTACAGTACGTATCCAAATAGGCTTACCAACCAAGAATATAGCCATACAAATTAGTCGAATTTCGAATTTCATATTTTACGCGACTTATGGCAAAAAAAAAAGCGGCAGATGAAAATAATGATAATACTTCACTCATTTGACCGATTAAGTAATATGTTTCCACCTCAGGGCATATCTACCGAAATCCGGCATACTAGAACTTATTCTAAAGCTAGAACTACGCGCGACCTGATTCTGACAAGATACGTAGGCAATCCTTACCAAGGATTCGGTCCAATAAAAAAACGACGAATATTCTTTGTGCAAAAAGTGTTAGACATATAAAATACATAAAAAGAGGAGAAACAAAAATAAATGAAAATGAAAAATAAAAATACGCCTTTATTGAGAAATAATAAGAAGGAAAACAAAGTGCTAGGAATAAAAACAAACACAACTGAAATAAATAAAGGGCACCTACACCCTAGCAAGAACTACACTACTCTAGTTCTTCCGGATCATCAAATAAAGTCTTGTAGAGGGAAATGTTCGCAGGATCCACCCCCACAGTCTTATGCGCTGCCCCAATATCAATCTCCATAAGAACCGACTCCTGGACACTAACTTCCAAAGATGCCAAGGCTTCAGGAACATTCTCAGTTATAGCCCGCTCAGTCTCAAGGGCACAGACAATGGTGGGAGAAGAATTATTATCATCAACTAGACTAGCCGCTGTTTCTACAGGCGGCTGAGCCTTCCTAACCCATACATTGTTCCGGCGATGATCTCCGCGAGAGCTTGCATTTCTTTTAACAACAGCAGGCCCCTTCATGTTAGGCATCTTTTTAGGCCTGAAACTGGAACAGGGAGGAACTTCCTTTCGCTTTCGATCAGGACGAGCTTTCACAGTCTTAATACTATAGGTACGAGGTTTGGCAGAATCAGGACCCTCATACTTAACATGAATACGAGGTATCAAAAGCTCAGCCGGCTCCCCATTACGAGCCTCGGCCCTCACATCTTTATCATCGGAGCTCATCCACAACTTGTAGTTTTCAGAAAGACCCACAAAGCCATTTGTAGCTACGGCCCAACGCGGGAGACCATCATAATACTTAGCCCACGCTAGGACCCGTGTTTGTGAAAAGGCCGCTACCTTAGGTGGTACCGTATCAGAAAAGGGGATAGTCTGCCTTAAATCATATTGACGCATGACTCGGTAAGGGAAAATATAAATGGGACGAGATAGCCCCAACAAAGAAACATAAACCGATACATCAGAACCCCCTGTCATAGTAGTCAAACCCCACCATGGTACCACCCACTTAATAGAACAAATGCCATAAGTAAAAAAGGAGGTCCATTCGGCCTCGTCCTGGCCTTGGTGCAAGTATTTTCGGTTACCCAAAGCTATAGGGCGATAATGTTTAGGATCGGCAGGAGCTTCCAAAAGTCTAAGCCGTTCCGCAAGCCAAATCTGCAAAAACAGGTACGATCGAATCAAAAGAATGAAAAGAAAAAAACGGTTCCTGGGGCGCAGTTTCAACGCCCAGGACCAGGCGCCGAAAATTCCAGCGCCCAGCCCTGGGCGCTGAAACTCGGCCCCAGGCAAAAAGAAATATATGCAAAAGGGACGTATACGTGCGCAAGGAAAAATCGATTACCTGCAGTAATAGGGGGCTTCCCTTAAAGTGGTCAGATTTGGCATCCTTCTTCAGCTCATCCGCACTCAGCAAAGTCTCGGCAACAACCAACGGCATAATAGAATAGCAACTTTCCATCTGGCTAATCAAGGGGATCAACCTTATGTCACCGAACTCACCATTGTTATTCGATAGCAAATAGTGATTCAACAAGCAAAATACAAGGCCTCGAATATTCAATTTCTGTTCGGTCATATTCTTACTAGGCCTAAAGTGATGTTTTACAAGTTTTGCCAAGTTAACCTTATCATCTACAACAATTTCAGCAAACATGTTATCATCTAGTCCTAGGAAAGCCCTTATGGTTGTTTTACCCTCTTCAATAGTGCCAGGGGTAACAGGAGTAGCATTAGTAGGATAACCAAGGATCGCAGCAAATTCATCGGGCAAAGGACATATTTCGTTGCCCCGAAAGGCAAAAACATGATGATCGGAGTCCCAAAAGCTTAGGGCAGCATGCAGAAAGTTATAATCAATATTAATTTGTTGTAAGCCTAAAAGTGCCTCTAAGTGGTATTCTTTTAACAAAGCCTTTTCTGTGGGAGTAAGGGCCCGTAGCCAACGCCTAACAGTCCGTTGGAGTGAGAAAGTAGGGATCGACATGGCAAAAGTAATGAGTAATTAAAACACAACAAAAAAGAGAGAAAGAATTTGAGAGTGGTAGAAAATAGGGACGTATCTAGCCCCTATATATAGCTGGACGCACCCTGTGACATCCTGATCCCATTCGGAAACGTGTTAGGAAATCCGAAAGTCAAATATCACCAGGAAAAGACTTTCAGCGCCCACGGCTGGGCGCCGAAATGTTTAACGCCTCAGCCGGCGGGGTCTACGGCGCAAACCACGTAGGTCCTTATTTTCAAAAAAAAAAACACAAAACAAATTTCAAAATAGATTCGTCCACTTCTATCGGACGGGGTGTCCACCCTTAGCGGACAGGCTCGCCGTCTTTAGCCGGCGGGGTCTACGTCACAAACCGCGTAGGTCCTTATCTTCAAAATTTCAAAAACAGATTCGTCCACTTCTATCGGACGGGGTGTCCACCCTTAGTGGACAGGCTCGCCATCTTTAGCCGGCGGGGTCTGCGTCACTAACCGCGCAGGTCCTTAGTCGCTGCAGCGATAACTTTTTCTGGTTTTCCCTTTTCCATAAATTAAAAGGATTGGTTTTCCGTTTTTTTCCAAAAAAGAGCGATGTGCTGGATTTTCCTTCGTTTTATGTCCCATAAAAACAAGGGGGTTTTCTCGTTTAGCTAGCCCTGAAAATGAGAATCTTTAAAAACATTTTTACCTCGTGGTTGGGCTTGGCCAGGCCCAATTACACTTTATAGCTTTGATTTTGAAAACATCTGTAGCTACTCCCAATGACAAAGTGAGGGAGTTTCTACGCCCCTTTAGATCCTTCCAATGACAAAGTGAGGAAGTTTCTATACTATCAGTTGACTAATCCCAATGACACGTGAGGGATATGTCGACACTTCAAGTGATGACCCTTAAGTCAAATGTTATCACTCGGGGGCTCGTGAGACCCTCGCCAAAACGGGTCACATACACCATGGCTTGTGTGACGCACTCCGTCTAATACTTTGACCATCGTATTACTCCAAGACTCAGTCAAAGTGGGGGCTAACTGTAGACACCTACTTTTGTCCCCATTCCCGAAAGGGAAAGGTTCGATGATGAAAGCATAAATCTCCACTTGACAACGCATCTCCTATAAAATAAACGAATCTCAATTCCCCTTTTCATTTCACCCGAAGCCTGATATTTATAGAAAACTGCTATTTATGGAAACCTGCTAAAAATAGTAACTGCCGTAAAAGGTAGCTTCTAAAAGTGGCAAATCATAAAGGATAGAAACCTGTCAGAATTAGGTGTTGCATTCCAACATAAATCCTAAATGAGATAGAAAACTGCGAGAATCCTGTTCCTAATATGATTCGGAAATAAGAGTTACGTATTAATTAAAATCCTAACGAGCCTAGAGTTCGTAACGGGCCCAGACGCATTCCGTCATGAAATTGATACGCACTAAAAGACTCGATTAAGTCTCAAACACTACGGATTTCAGAAATCCGAATCTGACTAAGAAAACAGCCCAGACCCTATTTTCAACGCCTGGCTCTGGGCGCCGAAATCTTCGGCGCCCAGGCCTGGGCGCTGAAAATACCTGGGTACGTGTTTTTTCCTAATTCTTTGTGGATTAGAACTCTGCAATTCTATCTTTCCACGAACTCTTCCCTATAAATACAGCCCCAAATTCGACGTGAAACACACACAACACACAATTATATTCTGAGTATTGACTCCAACCCTTAGCCTAAGCCTCACGCTGCGAAATTGTTCACGCGTTCTGTCGCAATCGATCCATAAATCGAACAGAACGTATCCTGTCCCATAATTGAGATTCGTTAAATAAAAAGGAGAAATAGCAAAGTCAAAGTGGTTAGTTTTCTGAGAACCGTGACGCACCTCTCAAGGGTGCGTCGTAATGTGTCCCTTTTCGATGATTTAATTGCTTTCCTCGCCCCTTTTTATGAACTGTTAAGCTAACTAAATCTGATTGTTCTATCACGCCTAACAAATATAATATTTTCGGGAAATTGGATTATCATGCTAGGTCCCTTAATACTATTTAAATCAGATAATCGCGATCGATCTAGTATTATATGTTGCATATTGCTAAAATCAACTCAGATTAGTTTAATAGTTAACGCATGTCCCTTCAATTATTTATGCTGAGCTAGTAAGGATATCCTGCCTCTGGAGTTATCGACGAGCGAAGTACTCCTCTCGATAGTTACAGTCCCCCGAACCCTCAATCTCTACCTTGCGGGTGTATGTTGAGAGATCCCCACACCAGGGATCACAAGGGAACCTACGGCCGTCGTGGTCAAACATAATTGCACTCCCTTTATGTCACGATAACCTGGGTTTGTCAGTTTTTCTCATTGTCGTTAAAAACTGAATGGCGACTCCTATATTACTAGTCAATTGGGTGTAAACTCACAGGAAATCCAATTACACTTGATTGAATAAAAAGAATCGTCACACCCAAGAGGGACGAGGTCACGCATTAGCCTCGTGCTTTTTCGACCCCCTTACAGTGGCGACTCCGCTGGGGATAGTGAAGGAAATACTCGTGCTTTTAGGTAATCAAAATAGCCGAAGGGTGAAACGATCCTACCCCGCGTTTATTTCCCCATCAAGTTGGGACGACCTGAAAATCAGCATATTAATGTGAACGGGCAGAACCGCATAACGAATCTCGGCTCCCTCGGGAGTTGGGACTAAGGATACCTTTTTCCGCCAATAGGGGGGTGCATACGCCGCGCATGTTGCCCACTCGGTACTTGTGTAGGTAGTACACCTATCCCGAACCCAATCGCTCGCTCATTAGGTCCCTCTCGCCTGAATCCCCCTTGGCTTGCACTTGCGGGTTGGCCTCTTGGGCGAAATTCGTCTGTTGAAGACACTACCTCGACCGGGGCATGTGTTGGATCTACGATAGAAGCGGTACCAAGCCAGGCGCAAATAAACTTTCCGTTTCCGGCAATATCTTCGTTCCCGGAGTATTCATAATTTGCCTTTGACGATTTCAGCTCCCACTGGAACCGAGATCCGACGATTCCGAATATCCATAAATGGAGTATTTAATTCACTTAAATACTTGATCCGTTCACATACTATTTGTGTGACCCTATGGGTTCAGTCAAGAGTAAGTTGTGGATTAATATTATTAATTCCACTTGAACTGAAGCGACCTCTAGCTAGGCATACAATTCACTTGATCTCACTGAATTATTAACTTGTATAATTAATTAATACTGAACCGCATTTATTAGACTTAGCATTGAATGCATACTTGGACCAAGGGCATTATTTCCTTCACACCTTTCTATCAGGAGCCCATATGCTAAGAAATATTACAGTTAAGCATTGGTTGAGAGTAGTCTTAGGATATATGGGTGACCTCCTGAAATTTTCTCATTTCGTAACAATCGGCTACACCATAACTACGGGTTGGGGCTTGGGGGTGTTAGCACGTTTAGGGTGCTTTGCCACTGAGCGCCCAATTATTATGTGTGAGTAGGGATTTATCCTTTCCGGTGACCCTCCTCTCCCTCCCTTCCCCTGCTAAACTCCAGTGACCAAGGTTGCCCCCGACTCCTTGCTTCCCCTCCCCACACCCCTTGCCCCACATACATTCACCCAGTCGTCGCGCATTCTCGTTGACGGGAAGGGAAAAAAAAGCGATAGCTCACGAGAGAGAAGAAGCAGAGGGAGGGAGAAGAGAATTAAGTCGCTACCGCATGCAACGTCAAACCCGTTGTCACCTAGTCGTAAAATAAGGATTTAATTTTTAATTTTTTTAATGGTAATCGCACACAGTGCCAAGGACATGGCGGTGCAACGCGAGATATGTGGGACAGTCATGTCATCCGTGCAGAGCTCGCACGACACCTCCACCTCTCCAGCAAAAATTGCGTGCGACACATTATTCCAAATTTTATGATTTAATTTGTTTTATATTTTTTGTTTAATTATGTAATTAATTGAAATGTTTAATTATAATGTTTTTTGTGTAATTATAGATTAATTAATAATAAGATTTTTTGTTTTTGTTGTAAAGTTTAATTAATTGTCGGGCATATTAGCATTAATATAATAATCCTATTATTTATTATTATTATTATTATGTTTAGGACAAATTGTTTTTTACCACCCGAACAACTAAAACTTGTATTTTACCACCTAAAAAAAATTAAAATTTGTTTTTTACCCCCTAAAAACGGAAAAAAAAAATGATATCTTTATGTGAGGCTTCCTGATTCAATTGTCCTCTAATTTAATACACTTCCTCCGCGATTTTCTTTAACTTCTTCACCCTCCTCTCTTCATTTCCATTGATTTTTGTTAATTTTGTGAATTAATGAGAGGAAAAAATCATGTGAATTCATAAAAATAATGAAGTTAGAGAAGAGAAGGGGTTAAATACATGAAATCGTTGAATAAGAGAAAATATTAGATATATTATCATACTGTGGCCCTCCACATAAAAATTTCACCTATTTTTTTCATTTTCAAGTGGTAAAAAACAAGTTAAAATTTTTTTTTGGTGGTAAAGTACAAGTTGTAGTTTTTTAAGTGGTAAAAAAGAATTTTTCGATTTTTTTAGGTGGTAAAAAACAATTTGTCCTTATGTTTATCATTTTTTTCAACAGGGAAAACGATCTAGCATATCATTTAAATTGTAGCCTTGTCGCCAATTACAAAAGCAAGGGCTTCAGGTGGGCACTCCTCCATCCATACCACCAAATCTTTGAAGAGAAGAGAGGAGTATGCAATGGAGTGAGCCACCTTGTTTCACCTTATATTAGAAAAAACAAAAGAAATTGCATCAAATGAAACAGCTTTAGTAAGAATATCATTAACAATAGCCTGAATATACAACCTCTCCTTGCGTTTGTTTTGCAGCATAGACACAAGCACCAAACAGTCAAATTCAAATTCCAATTATCGAAAGCCTGTATCAAAACCTAATTCCAGGCCTAGTCCCATCGCTTCCGCTTCAGCTCACAAGGCTTCCATGGCATAGTCCACTCTCTGGCCTGCAGACATTAGCACATCCCCCACAAAATCCCTCACAATCATCCCATATCCCGTAGCATTTATAGCTGCTGCAGCATCAGTATTGAGTCTATATAAGCCAGAAATTGGGGTTGTCCATGTATGATATTCATTGTAGCTGGGAAGGTCCAACACATTCGTCTCACTCTTTTGCAGCTTCAAATTCGCCCAGAAGGTTCATCAACGTACCTATTGCAAGCCAACGCCAAATGAACTCTCTTTCTCTCAAACACCCACAAATTTCTTAGGTTCCAAACCTGCCATATAACCATCATCACTAGCTTCCACAATCTATCAATTTTACATTGTCCCATGAATTTTCTGCACCACTCAAGAAAAGTGTATGAGGCGTTGATATCGGGTTCCAATCTTAGAGGGGAGATGCGCCAAAGAAGGCGACTTTTCGGGCACCCCCAACACCATGTGAGTCACACTTTCATTCTTCTCACTACACCTTGGACACACTGGATTCACTTCAAGCCCACGACGAGCAAGAGTATCTGTTAGTTTTCATGATCTAATCATGAAGAACTTCAGAGAAAATAACAAGATAAAGCTTTGAGAGAGAAAGATTTTGAAGAGAATCAAACGAACTATTATTGAATTATGAATTGTGTTAAGTTATTACAGTCAAGCTAGCTTAAATACTACATAAACTATGATGTGTTACAACCAATCAAAAGTAATCTAGAATGTGAGAGCCAATCAAAATGATTGAGTTGTACACCTAGGATGCAACCAGTCTATTACACATAACTGAAGAGAATAACAAACTCCCCTAATTCAAGGAGAAGGTTGTTATAAGTTCAAGCTTCTAGAAGCTGCACTGTTGACTTGGTGCTGACTGTATTGTAATGTTGTAATGCTTGTTGTAGTGTGGTGTTGTAGTGTGGTGTTGTAGCAGTGTTGCAATGCGTGTTGTAGTGTGGTACTGATGCAACATGAGCATGGTGTAAACCAACACCCCTCCCCCCCCCCCCCCCCCCCCCTCAAATTAGGAATGGGATAGACATGAACCATTCCAAGTTTGGAAGATAATGATTCGTGTTGAGGACTAGGGAGGTTTTTGGTGAATATGTCAGCCAGTTGGTGCTGAGTAGGAAGATAGCTAAGTTGGAGTAAGCCTTCAAGCACCTTGTCCCTGGTGAAGTGGCAGTCCACTTCTATGTGTTTGGTACGTTCATGGAAGATGGGGTTTTTGGAAATGTGTATAGTAGACTGATTATCATAGTGCAACTCAACAGGTTTCAAATTAGTTATACCCAATTCCTCCAAGAATCGAACAACTGAAGTAACTTCACTAGTTGCCTGAGACATAGCCCTGTATTCAGCTTTAGAGGAGCTTTTGGAAACAATTGATTGTTTCTTAGAATTCCATCTTATAGGAGAGTTTCCTATTAAAAGAATATAGCCAGTAACTAACCTTCTAGTGGTAGAACAAGCAGCCCAATCTGAGTCTGAAAAAGCTTGAAGTGTTAGTTGGTCTGTAGCCCTAAGTAAGATACCTTGTCCTGCAGTATGATTAACATATCTGAGGGTGTGAGTGAGAGCTGCAACATGTTGAAGAGTAGGGGAAAGCATGAATTGGCTCAAGACCTAAACAACAAATGCAATGTCAGGTCTAGTGTGAGTAAGGAAGTTGACTTTTCCCACATAGCATCTATAGAGTTCAGCATTATCATAGGCTTCACCATCAGTAAGGAGTTTCAATTTGAGGGGAAAAGGAGTGATAGCAAGTCTAGAAACATCAAGTTCACACTCAGATAAGAGATCCTTGGTATACTTCTTTTGGGTGAGAATATAACCATCCTCGGTCTGACTGACTTCAATGCCAAGGAAAAAAATGTAGGACACCCAAATCCTTAATGTTGAAAGTCTTATGCAAATTATCTTTGAGAGAAGTGATTTTAGCTTCATTGGATCCAATAATGATGATATCATCAACATAAACTGCTGCAATAGTAAGGTCCTGGGAATCTTTGTTAATAAACAAAGAGTAATCATTCTTAGATTGAATGAAACCCTGAGATTTGAGTTCAGCGAGAAGCCTTACAAACCATTGCTTGGAGGCATGTTTAAGTACATAGAGAGACTTAGTGAGCTTGCAGACATGGCCTAGAGGAGCATGAACTCCTTCTGGAACCTTCACGTAGACCTCCTCATCAAGGGTTCCATGAAGAAAAGAATTGTTGATATCTAACTAGAATAATTTCCAGTGTTTGTTGGCAGCAAAAGAAATGAGGCACCTCACAGTAGACATCTTGACAACAGGTGAGAATGTCCCATGATAGTCAATCCCATATTTTTGGGTAAAACCCTTTGCAACTAATCTGGCTTTGTACCTTTCAATGGTTCTATCAGCATTTTTCTTGATTCTAAAGATTCACTTACAACCTATGGTCTTTGTACCTTTAGGAAAGAGAACAAAGTCCCATGTTTTGTTGTTCTAGAGAGCTTGAATTTATTTATCCATTGAAGCTATCCATTTTTCATCATAAATAGCTTCATTGTATGATGTGGGTTCAATGCACTCCATGTGTGCAGTAATAAGAAGTTTGTGTTTCTCAGGTAAGTTGTCAAAAGCAACCAGATTACACCAGTGCTTAGTTGGTTGAGGGAAAATGAAATCATTCAAATGAGAAGGTATTTTAGTGGATCTTGTGGGTTTTCTGATAGGAAGATAAATAGGTGGAGTAGGAGCAGAGATAGAATCAAGAATAGGATTAGGAATAGGATCATGAATGGGATCAGGAATTTAGTCAATTTCAGTGTGTGAAGGGTCAAAAGTTGGGTTTGAGAAAGAATGTTCTTCTGAAGAAAATGGTGTAATGATAGGTAAGAAGAATTGAGTGGAATAATCAGTGGATGGGGGTAGAAGAGAAGTCAAAGGAAAGTGTTTTCCATAGAAAATCACATCCCTTGAAACTATGGTTTTGTTGGTAGATAAGTTCAGTACCTTGTAAGCCTTTTGATGGTGAGGATAACCAGTTAGAACACATGGATCATCCCTTGGATCAAATTTTGATCTATTGACTTTGGATGTAGTGATGCAACAAAGGAAATTCCAACCAATCACCTTTAGATGAGAAATATCAACAGGTGTTTGAACAATCTTTCATAAGGTGTAGAAAATTGGATGCTCTTGAGGGGTTTTCTGTTGATCAAGTATGTTGCATTCAATACACAATCACTCCAAAATTTATCTGGAAGTTTAGATTGAAAGAACAATTCTCTAGAAGTTTTCAGAAGGTGCTTGTGTTTTCTTTCCACAACACCATTTTGTTGGGTGTATTGCTACAACTCTTTTGCTGTAAAGTGCCTTTACTGATCAACAATTGTTTCATATCTCCTTCTGTTAAATCAAGAGCATTGTCTGATCTAATGTGTTTGACAGTTATACCAAATTGATTCTCAACATATAACAAGAATTGAGTCATAATCTGAACTGAATCAGTATTACTTTTCATTATATGAGTACATGTCATTCTGGTGTAATCATCTACAATGGTAAGAAACTAATTACACCTTGAGGACTCATATACAGAGTAAGGACCCCACACATCCATGTGTAACAATTGAAATGGTGTTGTAGTCTTGATACTACTAGTTGTAAAAGGAAATCTAGTTTGCTTAGCCGGAGGGAAAATCTGATAGAAACACTATGCTAAACAACCTTTAACATCAACGCCCTTAATGTTATTTATTTTACCAAAAGATACATGACCTAATCTAAGATGACACGTCTTTGCTTCCTCAATATCATTGGTGCAGGCACTTGATAAGGCAAACTTATTTAAAGTAGACTTGTTGGCAGTTCTTAAAAAATCTTCATGTAAGCTGTACAAACCATTATCCAGATTACCAAGCAGAGTATGCTTGTTCTTGGAAGGGTCCTGAATAAGGCACCAATTATCAATGAAAGAAATAGAGTATCCAGTGTCAGAACAAATCTTTGAGATAGATATCAGTTTGAATTGAAACCCTGGGACATGGAGAACATTCTTGAGTGTAATGTTTCCATCTAGGTGAACCTGACCTTTATGTCTCAATAGGAGTTCGTACCATCAGGAATAGTAATTGAAAGTTGTCTGTCAGTTAAGGGTTCAAGAGAGCTAAACATAGTCAAGTCTGAACACATGTGATCACTGGCACCACTGTCTAACACCCATTTTTGCTTGAATTTAGACAAAAGACATAAAGTACCTCTCATTGAAGAGCTTGTTGGTAGACCAAGTGAGTTAGAGCTATGGTTCTCAACTTGGATAGCAACCTGAGTGTTATTAAGATGCTTCAACAACTGATTATACTGCTCCTCGGTGAATGTTGCATGAACCCCAGTCCAGTATTTTCATCACCTGGTTTCTCAGAGGCGGGACATTCTTCCAACCGAGCTGCAGCAACAATTCTTTTACCTTTGCCTTTGAAATCTTTTGGATATCCATGTAGTTTACAGCACTTATCAATTGTGTGATTTTCATCTTGCAATGTTCACAAAATAGATTGTTCCTTGACTGGCCTCCAGAGTGCTTTGT
The DNA here is from genome assembly GCF_020520425.1 of Spinacia oleracea. Lineage (NCBI taxonomy): Eukaryota > Viridiplantae > Streptophyta > Magnoliopsida > Caryophyllales > Amaranthaceae > Spinacia > Spinacia oleracea. The sequence continues at coordinate 105,714,427 of NC_079487.1, forward strand.
GTACTAGGTCTAATAGTGTACTGAGATTTGTAGTTAGTGTTGCATGCTTCTTTTTGTTGTTCTTCAAGAAACAATAAGACGTATGCCTTTGATATAGTTGGCAGAGGATTGATCATTAAAATCGTACTCTTAGGATAATCATACTTCTGGTTTCATTTCATCAGAAATTGAATTAGCCTTTGGTTTTGCTGAGACTTGAGAAGCTTTTGAGTTAGAGTACAACTAAAACTTGTGCAACTGCAAGAAGGCAGTGGATCCAGACCATCAAGTTGATCCCACAGGAGCTTGATTTTTGTGAAGAAACTTGAAACTTTTTCATCATTAGCTTGACTCAGATTATATAGTTGTTGTTGTTGTACAGAAAACAATTAAGGTCGAGATGATTGGAAAAACCTTTCTTCTAGGTCAAGCCAGATCTCCCTTGTTGTTCTTACATATAAAACACTTCTTGAATTGAAGGTTCAAGAGAGGCTAACATCCAAGAGATTACCAAATCATCACATTTGCACCAGATTATATAGTTAGAAGAATTTGCAGCAGGTTGATTGAAACTTCCATCAACAAAGCATAACTTGTTCCTTGCTGATAATGCAATCATCATGGAACGTTTCCAATCATTGAAAAATTTTCCATCAAAAAGAATGGTGACCAATTTGGAGACATTCAGATCATTATTGCTTAAGTAAAAAGAAGATTTTGGATTGAGAGAAGGATCTACTTGATCAGCAAGGCATTTTTTTGGACTTCCTGATGAAATTCTAAAGAATTTGAGTTGATCAAGTGAGAAATTAAGAAGAAATTCTACTGAATTCAGAGTGAGAATAGAGAAAACTTGCGGAATTTATGCAGGATCTAAAGATTATGCTCTGATACCATAGTTTTCATGATCTAATCATGAAGAACTTTGGAGAAAATAACAAGCTAACGCTTTGACAGACAAAGAGTTTGAAGAGAATCAAACAAACTATTATTGAATTATGAACTGTGTTAAGTTATTACAGTCAAGCTAGCTTAAATACTACATCAACTATGATGTGTTACAACCAATCAGAAGTAAGCTCGAATGTGAGAGCCAATCAAAATGATTGAGTTGTACACCTAGGATGCAACCAGTCTATTACACATAACTAAAGAGCATAACAAACTCCCTGAATTCAAGGATAAGGTTGTTATAAGTTCAAGCTTCTAGAAGCTGCACTGCTGACTTGGTGCTGACTGTATTGCAATGTTGTAATGCTTGTTGTAGTGTGGTGTTGTAGCAGTGCTGCAATGCGTGCTGCAGTGTGGTACTGATGCAGCACGAGCAAGGTGTAAACCAACAATATCCATAGTAGGTAAGCCCTTGCACGCAACCCTCTAAACCAGATTTTTCACTTTTCTCAGGAACGGTTGCACTCCATATCTTCTTCCAGATCTCTTTATTCCCATCTGCCATAGAAAACCCAACCTCACCCCTTTTTCTTTCCATTTCCACATGTTTATCATTACAATTATTATTTATTGTTATCATTATTATTGTGATTATTATTCTTAAAGTTATCAAAAGTTATTTTTAGGGAAAATTGCCAAAAAGGACCTTTATAGTCCAAAATTTGCGAGACCCTTATATATATTTTCTTAAATCACACCTTAATGTAATTTTTTTTTGCAAAAGACAACCAAAAGAAAGTTTTCGGCATTGACTAAGTTTTTTCGGCCTTTTACTTGCACGTGAACAACATGTGTTGCTTCTTTTTACATGTTAACTTGTGAAAACGAGCATGTTTAGTGGTAATGAATCAACTTCTCTTAAACACGACCACAATATATCAAAATCGAGCACTACCACAATAAACATTACTTTAACAATGCGTTTTGTTGAAAATGTAGCAAAATGAAGCCACACGTGCTGCTCACATATAAGTCAATGGCCGAAAAAAATCAGTCAATGCCGAAAACTTTTCTTAGGTTGTCTTTCGCAAAAAAGGTTTACACTAAGGCGTGTGTGATTTTACAAAAAAATAAATTATATAAGGTTCTTTCTCGCAAAATTTAAGTTATAAAATGTACTTTTTTGACAAATTTGCCTTAGTTTTATAAAGGTAATAATGTACTTTAATATTAAAAATGTAGACAATTTTAGACTTTAAAGTATGCGGACGTCGAATAACATTATATATATAAAATAAAAGGCAAATTTGCCAAAAAGGACCTTTTAAAACTCAAATTTTGCGAGAAAAGACCTTATATAATTTTTTTTGTGAAAACACACCTTAAAGTAATTTTTTTTGCGAGAAAGGACCTAAGGGAAGTTTGCGGCATTGGCTTAGCTTTTTCGGCCATTGACTTGAACGTGAGCAGCACGTGCGGCTTACGTTGGCTAAAGACATTGATTTTTCCGAGTCTTGAATTTTCAAACTTGATTTTATTTCGATTTTTTTTTTCAACTTTAGGTTTTAAAGCTTAGAATTTTGGAGGAAAATTGGGTGTGATTAGCAAAATAAAGTCACACGTGCTTCTCACGTGCAAGTCAATGGCCGAAAAAGCTCAGTCAATGCCGGAAATTTACTTTTGGTTGTCTTTCGCAAAAAAAATATTACATTAATGTGTGATTTCACAAAAAAAAATTATATAAGGTCATTTCTCGCAAAAAAATTACATTAAGGTGTGATTTCACAAAAAAAAATTATATAAGGTCTTTTCTCGCAAAATTTGGATTATAAAATGTCCTTTTTAACAAATTTGCCAAAATAAAAAAAGCTAAGATAAGATTATTATTTTTTTGGTTTTGCGGGGGATCGAACACCGGTCCTTCATATCAAGTTCAACCCCAATCACCACTTAATCAACGGACAATTAGTTCAGATTATTGTATTAAAATACTTGTAGTCGGTAAATCAGAGACATTGGACTTTGGGACAACTAAGCAGTTCGACATTTAGTGTGGGAAAAGCCGTAGACAGTAGAAACCTTCACCTGCTAGAGACTGCAAACTCGCAGTTAATGTGCGGTTCATCATGTGTCAATATTTTTATTTTTGATAACTTATTTTATTGACATTCTTTTTAATACTTCGTTCATATTATATGTATTTAAAGTAAACAATTGAAAGTTTAACAAAAAAATATCTCAATGGTGATTTTTAAAAATCTCAACTACGATTTAAACTATATAATTCTATTTACACGAGTAGCCTTTTTTACTTTTTATAATGTTATGTCTTCGGTCTTCCGGCCTCAAAAGTTGTTTATTTCTGTTATTGTTAGAAGTGAAATTTTCAAGAAACTGTATGATCGACTTCCCATACTTCTGTCAAGCAAACAATATCTCCTCTTCCTAAGGACACGCTTGGATTGGGTGTAATTCATTATGGGGGTAATAAAAGTCAAACCACCATAATAAAAGGACAATGAAGGTGAATTGAGGTGGTTGTAACGAGGGTGGTGCGGTGGTATTGTGATGAGAAGTTGTGGTAGTGGTGGTGTTGTGAGGAGAAGGGAGGAAGGGGGGAAGTAGTTACCCCCCAAATGAGGGTGATAATCACCCTAGTGGGATGGTGGGTAACTATTCCCCCTATAATGAGGGTATTTGTTCCCCCTTCCCTTTTATTTTCTTCTTGCCAACACTAGCTTGTTCCCTTTGACACCACTTCATCCCCTCATCATCACCTTCAATTACCTTAGTTTGACTTTTATTACCCCTTTAATACATTACCCTCAATCCAAGCATACCCTAAAAAGAAAGTTTTCCCAGTTCCCTTGATTTCATGATGTTTTTTTCTTTGGGTAGAACCGTAGGAGTCATGTTGAGATAACATAGTCATTTGAGAGGAAATTATCAAAAAAAAATAGTCATTTGAGAGGATATAATATTATTATATAAGTTAGAATTATGTTATACTTCCTCTGTCTTTTAATACTCGCAACGTTTGGACTTTTGCCACTATTCATATAATCTACTTTGACTATTCGTAGTGTTTTTTATATAAGATAAAACATAGTCGTGTGGGATCTTATTAAATTCGTCTCAATGTGTATTTTCAAAATATCAACTTTTTATAATTTTTGCATAAAGAAAATTTAAGATATAAATGATCAAAATTGTGCTTTGGCATGCGTGAAACTAACAAACGTTGCGAGTATTAAAAGACGGAGGAAGTATAATATTAGATGAAGTCTATAGTACTTGGGAAACTTATAAAGTGTACGATATATATCTGGTTTGTAATATAAATAGATCGAGGGTGTATGCGGTATGCCCGCAGATAATATGAAACAATCAAATAAAATAATATATTTCTCCATAGTTTAGCAAGTCATGAAGGAAAAATAAGGATTTCATCGTACTTCATCCGTTCCATTATTCATTGATGATGTTTCGATCTTTATTTTTTACGTTTATCAATAACACATTTTCTATCAGTTTTATCTCTAATTATACATTTGTAAAAGTTATTAATTTCGATTTTTTTAAAATACTGATTGAGATGAATCAAACGAAAACCACATTAAATATTTTTTTTCTTCTTCTAATATTCTGTATATAGGAAGAAATTTACCAGATTCTCTTCTATTGTGAATAGTGGAAAAATAATGAATTGGAATATTATTACGGAACTAAGTGAATAGGTCAGGTTTGTTTTTTGAGTCTAATTAAGATATGCGTCTTAGACTCTAGCTAACGGTGTTGAACCCACCTTGAGTTAACCTAGTCCGTTTAAAAGGCTAAACTCTTGGGAAGTAGAGGGGATGGGTAAGAGGATCCCCACCCCGAATCCTAGTAGGGTTGAACCTTCAACTTTTAGACTGGAATATGATATCCGTTTAGTCGAGCTTAGCTTGATAAGAAAAATAAATAGTGATTAGTTTTAAATTCTTTGTATTAATATTGCATATAAGAAAACATAAAACTACACAATAATGCGAAGCACAATCAATTGTGAGGTTATCAAGTCATTTTCCATTGGTAAGATATTGAAAATTGAGATGCTCAATTATGTATACATTCTGTACCAAGATCTTGACGGATGAGGGTGACTTAGCATGGTTGTCCTCTTTTGAGGGGGAACGTAGCAAGGTTGTTGGTTTATGGGTTGTCCTTCAAAATTACTAAATACGTAGTATACCAATTAGCTTAAATAACAATAGGAAGCTAAGGTTTGTAGTGTATGGCTGTATGCCGTATGGATGATGTTTGTTGACAAAAACGCCCCTATTGCTCCACAAAGTTACTACTAACGTATAATTCACATGTTATAAATGTGTATCCATGTTGGAACTTTGTAATGCCATATGATTATAAGTTTATAACTCAAGACTAATATATAAGAGAATATTTTTACCGATATAACTAGTCGGATATTTTTTTTAGTCTATTGTTTGCTTACTAGGTGCAAGCACACAAGTAATGAAGTAGCATTATAATGCATTATATATGTTCATATGTCTGAATATATATATGAACTAAACTTATACTCCGCATGAACTCATTTATTACATCTATACCTAGTTTATATATATATATACCTAGTATTTTAAAAGGAAAATCATAGATGATTACATAACAAGTGTCACTATCACCTTTCATCCATAAATTTGTTTTTTTTTTTCTCAATTTTTCCTTTTATTGTTTGTTATATTATACGACATATTTTTCTTTACAGCTTCAACACCTCTTCCACTCATCTTCCTCATTCAACATCAATTCACCATTTAATAAATATATTCATAAACCTCTTTCCACCCATCTTCCGCATTCAACATCTCTTCACCATTTAATTCATTCAACCACCCCGTCTCCCTCTTTAACACTCAATATTAGTTTACCATCTAATTTATACATTTTTTTTTCAACTTTTAAGTTTCACCCCTATACAAATTATATATTCCCCCTAAAATAACAGGCCCTCAAACAAATTAGCACTTTAAAAAACGGTTTAATAACCATCATATAATTGTCTGTTCATTGAACGGGCTCGATCAAAAGCCAGTTATACTAAATCAGACACCAGGAATGACACATGTCACTTCTTAGTACAAAATTTTCCTGTCAAAAATCTCTTTCCTAAAAAATAAACATATCTACTTTATTTATTATTTTATTTCTCTCCTTTTGAATTGTTTATGTAAGTAAAAAAATAAGATTATAAAATATGACATGTATTAGACGGTTTTGTTAATATTTTAGTCAAATTGACATATCAATTATAGACAACATATTTACTCAGTGTTTTGGTCAAATTAATATATTAAGCATATCGAATATTTTAGTCAAATTATCATATTCAACTTACAAAGTAATAATACGTAGTAGGGAGAAATTTTCATATTAGATGATTAAATTAGTACGTTCCAGGTTTTTATAATTAATTATGCATTAGATTTAAGCGATAAATCTTTCAGTTAAATATTTTAAAAGATGGTCAACTAATAATTTTAAAATATCCGTGCGTGCAAGGACCTAATCTAGCTAGTTTGACCTTATTAGAACATTGAACATGGTTAGACATGATTGCAAGAGAATAATTAACTTGAGAGAAATTAACTTATTGGATTGGACTAATTAAAACTTTTTGGATCTTATTGAAACTTATATAAACTTAAAGAATTTATTTTAATTTATCTAAACTAATACTCCGTAATTGTTTATCATGTTTATGGTATAATTGGTTACACATAGAAAATTGTTATTCCATAATGTTTTTCATATATGTGTTTTACACAGTATATGATGTTACCTTTTTTACCATCAATTTCATCCATTACGTATTAGTAAAAAAATAACGAAAATGATAAAGGTTTAAGCCATGTCACAATGATGACATGGCATGTTTATGTGTCATGATTTAAATTGGAAACTAAAATATTTAACTTATATAACATACTAGATTTTAGCCCGTGCGATGCACGGATTCTATTAAATTGTTAAGTTTAAATAAAACTCCTATGTATATACCAATTATATACTTCCTCCGTTTCTGAAAGTTCTTTACACTTTGGAATATGTGTCCAAAATATGAAAACTTTGACTGTAAATTCTCACTATTATATACATCAAAACATTACATGTAAGATCTTGTTAGATTGGTTTTGGTATGTATTTTCAGAATATCAACTTTTTATAATGTTTCTACATACGAAATTTGATATATTAGTAGTTAAATATTGCATTGGAGTTCGTACAAATAGTAACTGTAAAGAACTTTTTGAAATGGAGGTAGTATATAATTTGTATTAGATTATACTAGATTTTAGCCCGTGCGATGCACGGATTCTATTAAATCGTTATATTTAAATAAAACTCCTATGTATATACCAATTTTGTATACTTCGTATTAGATTAGAGAGTTTTTTATTTTGCATTGAATTTCATTTTAGATTTATTTTTTTAATTATGAGAGTGTTTGTTTTTTAATGAAATTGTATATGCGTAATAATAATAATTAATTAATTAAAATATCTACGTGGAGCTTAATTATTTACCTACGTGACACTCAACTTTTTAAATTCAAAATTAATTTTAAAATCTTATTTTTCATTGGCCGAAACCATTAGATTTCCTACGTGGCGCTCTAATATTTGATTAATGTTTTATTTTAAATTGAATTTTATTTATTTTATTTAAGATTAGTGTTTTTTTATTTTGGATGAATTTTATTTTAGATTTATTTTTTAATTATTAGAGTGTTTGAGTTTAGATGGAGTTGTATATATTAGTATTTAATTAATTAAAACATCTACGTGACACCTAATTAATTATCTATGTGGCAATTGATTTTTTTAATTCAAAAATAAAGTAGAAATCTTATTTTTCATTGGCCGAAACCATTAGTAATCCTACGTGGCGCTCTAATAATTCAACAAATATGCCTATTGGATTAATGTTTGATTTTAAATTGAATTTTATTTATTTTATTTTATATTAGTGTTTGATTTTGGATTAATTTTATTTTAGATTTATTTTTAAATTATTATAGTGTTTGATTTTAGATGGAGTTGTATATATTAGTAATTAATTAATTAATTAAAATATCTACGTGGCACCTAATTAATTATCTACGTGGCAATCGATTTTTTTAATTCAAAAATAAATTAGAAATCTTATTTTTAATTGGCCGAAACCATTAGTAATCCTATGTGGCGCTCTAATAATTCAGCAAATATGCCTCCTTTATATATATATATTAGATTAGTTTTTGATTTTGCATTGAATTTTAGTTTAGATTTATATTTTTTTAATTATAAGAGTTTTGGTTTTTTGATGAAATTGTATATACGTAATACTAATAATTAATTAATAAAAATATCTACGTGGCACTTAATTATTTATCTACGTGGAACTTGACTTTTTTAATTCAAAATTAATTTTGAAATCTTATTTTTCATTGGCCGAAACCATTAGATTTCCTACGTGGCGCTCCAATATTGGATTAATGTTTGATTTTAAATTGATTTTTATTAGTTTTATTTCAGATTAGTGTTTGAGTTTTGGATGAATTTTATTTTAGATTTATTTTTTAGTTATTAGAGTGTTTGATTTTATATGTAGTTGTATATATTAGTAATTAATTAATTAAAATATCTATGTGGCACCTAATTAATTATATACGTGACAATCGTTTTTTTTAATTCAAAAATAAATTAGGAATCTTATTTTTAATTGGACGAAACCATTAGTACTCCTACGTGGCGCTCTAACAATTCAGCAAATATGCCTATTGGTTTAATGTTTGATTTTAAATTGAATTTTATTTATTTTATTTTAGATTAGTATTTGATTTTGGATAAATTTTATTTTAGATTTATTTTTTTAATTATTATAGTGTTTGATTTTTGATGGAGTTGTATATATTAGTAATTAATTAATTTAAATATCTACGTGTCACCTAATTAATTATCTACGTGGCAATCGATTTTTTTAATTCAAAAATAAATTAGAAATCTTATTTTTCATTGGCCGAAACCATTAGTAATCCTATGTGGCAAGTTGTATATATTAGTAATTAATTAACTAAAATATCTATGTGGCACCTAATTAATTATATACGTGACAATCGTTTTTTTTTAAATTCAAAAATAAATTAGGAATCTTATTTTTAATTGGACGAAACCATTAGTACTCCTACGTGGCGCTCTAACAATTCAGCAAATATGCCTATTGGTTTAATGTTTGATTTTAAATTGAATTTTATTTATTTTATTTTAAATTAGTATTTGATTTTGGATAAATTTTATTTTAGATTTATTTTTTTAATTATTACAGTGTTTGATTTTTGATGGAGTTGTATATATTAGTAATTAATTAATTTAAATATCTACGTGTCACCTAATTAATTATCTACGTGGCAATCGATTTTTTTAATTCAAAAATAAATTAGAAATCTTATTTTTCATTGGCCGAAACCATTAGTAATCCTATGTGGTGCTCTAATAATTCAGCAAATATGCCTCCTTTATATATATATATATTAATTATACATGTTACAAAAAAGTATTAATATTCTAATTTGTTTTTTCTTTATATCGACTACATTATTTACATATTTTTATAGTAAAAATATTACATTGATCGATAGTAAAAATATTCTGATGACGCAAAACCTACGTGTCGCCTACATGTGACAATTAAACTTCGATACATAAGATTGCAACAATTAAATGTTGGCACAACTTGCAATATCATCACCCAAAAAATAATACTCCATCCTTATTTATTTAAGGGATACACTTGCCTTTTTCGGCCGTATTTATTTAAGAGATACACTTGACATATTTAGTAATTTATCAACTCCACTTTCTAATTAAATAATACATCTAATTTGCCTTATGACCCACCATCCTATTAAACAAATAATTTTAGAAACCCACCCCACCTTCCATCCACCCCAAAATGACATGGTCCTACTTGTTTACTTATTAAAATATCTACCAAAGCCCACTTGCTTTCTTATTTTGTTTCATTTAATTCTTCTTCTTAAAACCCGTGTCCGGCCAAGTCTATCCCTTAAATAAATACGGAGGGAGTATCTTGAAACAAATCCTTACAAGAAAATGTTTATGTACTTCGTAGTAGTTCGTACTATAGTGCATGCTACTCTGTCTCTCTGATCCTTTTTGTTCTCACCATTTGAAATCCGATAATTACTCCCAATTAAAGAAAATCTTTTAATACTTCGTATATTTTATGCATATGAAAAATATAGTCTCTGTGGGGTTATTGTTTCAATTATCTATACAAGGGTATACTCTATGAAATGAATTTTGTAATTTTCATAAACTATAATCATAACATAGTCTTGAATTAACTCGAATCCCTCAATCGTATCCGAAAGCATTATAAGATGAGCATGTTTATGCACGAGCGTATCTTTTTTGATATGATAATGGAAGTACTCAAACGCATACGGGTTGCAAGCATCTCCCATTATTATGAATGCATCATGTATGAAGTTATGAACATTTACATCGTGATCATATATTTTATTTTATTTCATTTTATTTCTCTTTTGTATTTTCTTATTTCATTATTTAATCGGTTCCTCCCCTCTAATTATTATTTCATTGATTTTCCTGAATCAAGAGGATCCATTTTGATTCTCATCTTAACCACTCTAAATGCTTCTTTGTTTATAAAAAAAAAAAAAAAAAAAAAAAAAAAATACAGCAAAACTAAATGCAACCATCCAGAATGATGCGTGCCTCATTAATTTCAGAATTGTAGCAAAAGAAAATTTAGGTGGTTAGTGCCTTAGTGGTTATTCAAATAAAAGTCCACAAAATTAAATTTGGGAGATTATTTTAATTCATACGGAGTACTTTGTACTTCGTACGTACTAGTGAATGCCTAAGGATTTTCATATAGGATAAATGAAGTCCATGAATATATTAACTTTTCTTTTGTCCTCTAACTTGTAGACTACTATAAAGTGTTTAGGCACACGATGAATATGTTACATTTATAAAACAAAGGTCATGTAGAATAGGCAAGTAGTTGCTAGATACGGAGTAAATGGAAAAAAATTATATTTTTTGTTTGAAATAATCTTTTTCAAAAATAGATGATTTTTTTTTTTGTAGTAAGTGTAACACGGTTGAAGCATATATAACCTTTTCAAACAATGAGTATCAAACGTTGATACTACGTAAGGCTAAGAAGTTATTCACTTTATTGGGTCTTACAACATAGACCCTCTTACTTCTTTACAGTTGCGGCTCAGATAGTAATTTTTCTTTTTTACAGACCAGACAATAATCATACGTACTAACTTACTACAGTCTACAGTTACGCGCACGTACCAAGTGCATAACTCTTCGATATAGGCCCATACCCACATCAGCCCACGCACATTTAAAATACTTTGACTTGTTCGCCTGCATTTATTTTCATGTATCAAGTATCAAGTATCAATTCCTTCTTCTTGTGCCCTTTTTTTTTGGTTCTAAGATTTACTCCTACTGACAATGTCTTAAATTAGTATTACTTCCGCATGGCTTTTGTTCAATTTGTATTGACTATTTTAGTTGTTTACACGTAAAAAGAAATAAAGTATGTAATATTGTTAGATTTGATTGTAACATATTTTCATTATACGTAGTATAATGTAACGACAAGTGAAAGTTATTTGATGAGATAATGAGATATGATCCGTACATACTCCGTAAATGACAAGACTGAAACACCGCTCAAGTAGAAACTTCGTAGCCTAAACGACGTAAACGGTAAGATATTGCAGGGACCAGAGATGCAGTCATGCAGCCCATATCAATTCACCGACGAAAACATTAAACTACCTTGACCCCCGTGGGCCCACATCATTTTTCCTTTTTATTTTGGAAAGATGAAAAGCTCCACGATACAATACAATGCCACGTTTGTACGAAAACATAGGAAAATTTTGCAAATTATTACGGAGTACTTACTTTGCTACATACTCTCTGTATTTATTTAAGGGATACAATTATTTTTTTCGGCCGTATTTATTTACGAGATACATTTGTCATTTTTAGTAACTTATCAACTCCACCATTTAATTAAATAATACATCTAATTTACCCTATGATCCACCATCCTATTAACAAATAATTTCATAAACTCACCCCACCTCCCACCCCGCCAAACTGACATGGTCCTCACTTCTTTACTTATTAAAATATCTATTTAACCCCACTTGCATTATTATTTTATTTCTTTCAATTGTTTTTCTTAATACCCGTGCACGACCAAGTGTATCTCTTAAATAAATACGGAGGGAGTACCTGTTAAAAGTTATCAATTACTATTTAGGTGTTTAGTTTTTTTTTAATGGTTAAACAGAGTCACTTCAACAGATTAAGACATCAAAATAAACATCATAACTTTGTGCTGATCTCGTCAGCTTCCACTCCGTGTGGAACAAAAATACAACCAATCAAGGCACAATTACTACTTGCAGATAGTGTTTCCAAAAAAGAAATGTCATTAGAGGTTGAAATTAGGCTGGTTTTGCAGGGGGTAATTATGCTAATTCCCCGATGTAACAGACTCAACTGGGTCTTGGCCTTCATCCTCTCCATTGGTCCACTTCCTTCAACTCCTCTCTTCTTCTTGATCTCAAACTTAGGCTTCTTTGGCTTCTTAGGATGTCCCTGCATTTTCCATAAAGGTTAGATAACCAAGTAGTGGTTATTTCCTCTTCATTTATGTTGTCAACTGCCACTTTGCAGTCTGAAAGATTAGCACGCTTGGCCACTGTTTTACACCGGCCCATGATATTGCAAGCAAGATGGCTTGAGTTTATGCAGCAGTAGGTGAGAAACTTAGGTGTTTAGTTATGGTTGTTAATTGTTACCTTAGCCCATATTTCGGTCAATTAGTCTTTAATCATATCATGCTGTTAATCATATTTTAATTATTTTAATTAATTTTAAAAAATTAATTTTTTTTAAAAAAAAGTTCATTAATTATATTTTTTTAATCATACATATTTCATATACAATTGTTAATTATACATTTTTTTAATTTTATTAGTTAATTAAATTATGATTAACGGTTGATTATGATATGATTAGTGAATTTATTAACCGGAATATGGGGTAAGTAGTAATTGACAACTTTTAACAAGATTACTATTGATTTGCAAAGTCAATAAAGACCTAGGTAGTACTCCGTAATTTGTAAATTTTTCGGAAAAATATCATCAAACTTAATACTAGTACCGTAGTACGACTATAAGTCAATAATACAGTATATACTACGTTATTTGAACTGGATTAATTTAAACTAAAATTGAAATAAATCGAAGTAAATTATAGTTAATTAAACTAAACAGGTCTATACACTTACTAACACTACAAGAAATTGTACTATTAACGACGGGAAATCCCGTCGCTAAAGGCCAATAATTGTTGATTAACGACGGGATTTTCCGTCGCGAACCTGTCATAAAAGGGGGACGTCGTTAATGGAAAATTCCGTCGTTAACCCGTCGTAAAACACATTGGCGACAGTTGTTCCCGTCTTTGTTGGGTTGTTATACCCGTCGCAAAATCCTTTTACGACGGGATATTTACCCGTCGTTATTAGGTTGTCATAAAAAATATAAATTTTTATAGTATATAAAATAATTAATCCTGTTATATTTTCTGAATCATTTTTTTGTTTAATTTACCAAATTTCTAACTAATTTATAAGAACTTCACGTTTTTTTTTTTTTTTTTTTTTATTATTATTATTATTATTATTATTATTATTATTGTGGGAAAACACCAAAACGTTACAAGCTTAACAAGCTACAAAGATCAAGTGAACTACAAGAAGTTGGAGGGAAGCCGAGATACAATCTGGGCCCCCACTCTTCTAGCTATTGCAAACTCGATCCTGCTGAAAATGTGGGCAGTTGCCCGTGCTCCAATGTCCTGAGCCCTGGAGTACGTCTAGACCCGTTTCAGCAAAGAAACAGCCCCTTTCTCAAAGGAAAGAAACCGTAACCCAAAGCCCTACAACGTGCCGCATACTTATCCTGCTTCCGCTGCGCTGCAACCGCCACAACCCGACCCGGAGCGAAGCCTGACAACCCAGATTGCGTCATAGGGGAAGACCCAGTCAAGTCAACACAGACATCTAGACCACCATTCCATGAATAAAGCAATATATCTGCAGGATGAAGAGCTCCATCACTCTCACTAGTCAGCCCAACATCAACCTCCTTGCGAGCAGAAATCCCCGACTGATAGCAAATATCCAAAAGGGTATCACGAACAACATTATGTAGATGTTTGATACCCACAATCCCAGCACAAGACACGGCATGATCCCATAAATGTCCCAATCGAAAACCCGAGAGCAAGCAGAACACGACGTCGAATCAGAGAACAACGGAATACCCAACCGATAGCAAAGAACTGAACGATAAGTCTTACCGTTCATAGTCTGGCCTAAACCCGAGATGGGGACTGCCCGCAACCAAGCTGAGGAGTGATCCCCCTGCTGTGATTTCCATAGGGCAACAAGACGTGAAGATAAGGAGTAGGCGGATTCCGCATCAGCAGTAACCTTCGTGAAATATATGTCTGCCAATTTTTTCATGAGTGTGGGGGCAGCGATCTCACTAGGGCTACTCATAAGGTTGGTCTCCACGGTCCTATTGAAAAGACCAAGAGCAACATCAAAGGCCGGTCTCGAACCATCAACACCTGAAAACCGAAGAAACGAATCATGCAAACCAGAAGACTGCAAACGGGATGCAAGAAAAGCATAATGCCGAACATCACCAGCTGAGTATAATAATAATAATAATAATAATTATTATTATTATTATTATTATTATTATTATTATGTTTATTTTATGTAAGAACTTCATGGTATAATTTGTACGGAATAAGAATTTTTGTATGGACTAACTTCACGGTATATTATATACTCGGTAATCAATTGAGTTCTTCTTAAATTCGTTTTATTGTGATGTATGATTTTAATTTTTTATAACTTTTATACAAGGAGCTAGTTATAGTCTTAAGATAACACAAACAGTGAAAGTAAAAATGAACAAACATTTTAAAATAGAGAAATCACATATACGTGGTCAAGTAGAGCAGAAGACGCATTGCATATCTTAGACGGAGAACAAAATAAGATAGGTTATTCAACTGTAAATGTAAGTCGCCAAAATAAGTATTCTCTCCGTCTCAAATTAGTTGTTACACTTTTCGTTTTTATCCGTTCCAGATTAGTTGTTACACTTTTAAATTAGGAATGACCTCACAATTATTATATTGTCTTTCTCTTTCCACTAATTTTTTTTCCCCATGCCCTCTCTCATTCAATTAAAATAATACTCCACTAACTTCTACGGAGTATCACATTTACTTTTTTAATAAAATAATAAATGATAACCAAACAACCACTTATCACTTAAACTTTGTGAAAAGGTGAGTGTAACAACTAATTCGGGACGGATGGGAGTAAGAAGTATATTTGACTAACGGTTAATATGATTCGCTATAATCCAATAGTACCAAAACAACTCTATCTTGAATCCGGATACACTTAAAATAAGCATTGTCCGAATAGATTATTTTACTCATTTGAAAACTGTTGCTCATAATTTAGTTATTCTGGGATAAGATGCTTTCGATTATTTTAAAAGAGTACGGTAACACACTAATGAACACAGTAGAAGTGTAGCGTAAACTGGAAGGAGGTTACCTAAAGATGTGAGAGCCACTCCGAGTTTAAAAGGGCTGTCTTGGGTTGTGTGGACAAGGAAGATTTTAGAGATACGTACATTTACTCTGATGCATTGCATGTCGACCAGCCTCTCCGGTGGCAACATCGATCTACCTTTAATAATATCAACAACCTAATTAGTAATTAGGATCTCACAACTTATGTTCCTCCATTGCATGTTTTGGTTGGCCCTCGATATGTCTAATATGTGTTCTACCACACTTTGTTTAAGAAGCCACAGTCGAAGATATATATTGTCGCGACGGACCAATTGCTTGTTGGTTCAGTTGTGATTGAGGCTAAACTTGGTAGGGAGAACCCGTGTTCGATCCCCCGCGACAACAACTGGAAGGGGACTAGAACCTATCACCCGAATTAGCCTTAAAGGTGAACAGGATGCTAACACCAAAAAAATATCGTCGCTACGGTATGTGCCGTTACAAAAATAAGTATAACATCCTTACCATTCCATTATCGACATTTATTACTTTTTAGTTAATAGTTTCTACTCCATATATGCATAAGCATAACCTATATTACCAAATTACAAATTACACAACATATTAACATACCGATTGTCGATGTTAGTCATGTTACCCATTCAACCCCACTTACCAACCTCTTTCATCACCACAAATAAAACGAAGATCCGACCCATGAGCATAAATAACACTGACCAACCTCACATCTGGCAAGGACCACATATTCAACACAGGCTCCAAAAAAAATCTAGCCAAGTAGGTGGGAACAGTTAGCCACTGCAAAAATCAGGAACAATTGCATTGAACATGAAAGCTAACAAAAATCAAATGCTATCATATCTCATCATTTAATGTAGTGCAGAAATCTAATTCACAGTAACTAACCTCAAAACTGTCCACAAGAGATCTCTAAAGTAGGTAAAACCCATTAACATCTACTGTATCTATTCATTTACATTTTTTTAGGTAATATTTCTGGAAACATTAGTCATTGGCTACCAAAACATTTTCCAAGGGACTGCTTTCCACTTTTCTGATGACCAGCTTATTCTGAGATGGCAGGTCTTTGGCTGACGACAGTGTATCCACATCAACAACGATAGAGTCGTCTTCTTTATAGTCTCCCCTTAGAACTCCCATCGCTATTTCGTTCTCAACCATCTGTTGTATCACTCGCTTTACAGGTCGGGCTCCATAGTTCGGGTCATAACCCAAAGTTCCTAGTAATTCCGCAGCTTCTTTTGTGTAGTGAAGATCAATCTTCTTCTGTTTCAACCTGTCTTTCACCCGATTCAGCTGCAAACAAAGATGAATTTTCAATTTGTTAGATTAAAGAAAATCTTCAAGATTATCTCACTCCTAACTAAGCATATTAAGGGACGTTATGAACAAAAATATACTGTAAATACAAATTTCATATCAATTAGTAGCTCAATCACATTTAAAGGACAGTTGTATGCAAGACCAGAAACAAAAAGTGGCTTGATACCTCCATTCCTATTCTTGTTTATACTCATATGGTCTTGTTTTCCACACAGACTTACTAATCATATTAAAGTTAGTTTTTAGTTTTTACCCAATGTAATGAACTGCGACTCAGACGCAATATTCATCAGTCAAGAGTACAGGACCAGGACTGACACTGCCGTAAAAAAGATCTGAGCCGAGCTTTTCTTTTCCTTAAAAAATCAAACAAAACAAAAAGGTACTAACTACTAATAAGCATCAATATTGCACGAACAAACCGACTATGCAGATGATAAACAATAATTTCTCTAAGATTGTTGTCTTTACCTGTAACTCAAGAATTCTGCTGATTTCTCTGGAATCAAGAGGCTGAAAAACGATGTATTCGTCGATCCTATTCATGAACTCTGGACGGAATGTCTGTCTAGCCAACTCTACAACCTGCCTTTTCATCAATTCGTAAACTGCATCCTTGCTATCTTGTGTATTTTTCAGAGTTTCCAGGATATAGTGGGACCCAATGTTAGATGTCATAATTACCACACAGTTAGTAAAACTGACAGTTCTTCCCTGAGCGTCAGTTATACGTCCATCATCCAATAGTTGCAATAAGATGTTGAAGACATCATGATGAGCTTTCTCGATTTCATCAAACAGGACAACAGAATAAGGTCTTTGTCGCACCACTTCAGTTAGCTGACCACCTTCCTCGTATCCTACATAACCAGGGGGTGCACCAACCAGCCTTGAAACTGCATGTTTTTCCATGTACTCACTCATATCTATGCGTACAAGAGCATTTTCTGTGTTAAAGAGGTAACCAGCCAAAGCTTTTGCAAGCTCAGTCTTCCCTACACCAGTAGGACCCATAAACATAAAGCTTGCTATTGGTCTATTCGGGTCAGACAACCCAGCCCTTGAACGACGAATTGCATCAGCCACAGACTTGACAGCCATGTCCTGTCCAATAACTCTTTTGTGAAGAACCTCTTCCAAATACACAAGCTTCTCTCTCTCGGATTGTTGAAGGTTTGACAAGGGTATGCCTGTCCACTTGCTAACAATTTCAGTAATATCTATATCAGTTACTTCTTCTCGAAGTAAGGATTTACCCGACTCCCGATATTCTGCCAGGTTCTTTTCAGCCTCTTGCAACTGCCGTTGAAGAGACATCAAAGTTCCGTATTTCAGCTCAGCAGCACGACTGAGGTCATACTCACGTTCAGCAGCTTCCATCTCCAGATTGACTCTGTCGATCTGAAGGGGAGTTTTCGTAATAAAAGAATAATATTAATTATAATCGCATCAGTATTTAATAACGGAAAAGACAAATGTAGGAACTTCTTAACTGTTAAAGTGTTAAATCCTAAATTACAAATAGAGAAGAAATACCTCTTCTTTGATTGACCGAATTCGATTCATAAGAACCTTCTCACTTTCCCATTGCTGGCTTAGCTCCTTTTGTTTCTCTTTCAAAGAGGTGAGATCACTTTCCAACTTGTTAAGTCTCTCTTTAGAAGCTCTATCTGTGTCATTTTTCAAGGATAGTTTCTCCATCTCTAGTTTTAGCACTGCTCTATCTATCTCATCCAACTCTGTAGGTTTAGAAGTGATCTCCATTTTCAATTTTGCAGCAGCTTCATCAACAAGATCAATAGCTGGATAGAACAAGCAAGACTTCTAATGAGATAAATAAAAGAAGGCAGAATTTTGTAAAGATTACATCAGAAAATGGTGAGCAGGGATAAACAACGCTAAGACAAACCTTTATCAGGTAAAAACCTTTCAGTGATGTAACGATCTGATAGTATAGCAGCCGCAACCAAAGCGCCGTCAGATATTTTAACACCATGATGCAATTCATACCTTTCTCGCAACCCACGAAGAATGGAAACCGTGTCCTCTACAGATGGTTGGCCACAAAACACTTGCTGAAATCTCCGTTCAAGCGCGGGGTCCTTTTCAATGTACTTTCTATATTCATTCAAAGTTGTTGCACCAATACACCGAAGTTCTCCCCGGCCAAGCATTGGCTTTAGTAAGTTACTAGCATCCATAGCACCACCAGTCGCCCCTGCAGTAAATTAATAAAAAATGAAGAGCTTGTGAATTTTGATTTCATCACTTCCAACCAATAATTATCAATTACACCCAACAACTTTGTTGCATTATATACTTTAAACTACAGTCTAAGCAGAGGGCATCCTCATGGAAACCTTAAAATTATCCTGAATCCATAGGCGAAACTGAAATCTGATTGATGCATTGTATGGGATGTCAAAGAGGAAAAATAGTAACAAAAACTAAGCCTAAAAACATATGTCACCAAGCAAGAAGCAGACCTGCTCCCACTACCGTATGGATTTCGTCTATGAACAGAATTATTTGCCCATTTGAAGCACTAACTTCCTTCAGTACAGCTTTCAGCCTTTCCTCAAAATCACCACGAAATTTAGCCCCCGCAAGCAGGGAACCCATGTCCAGCGAAATCAACTATAAAAAAGGAAACAATCCACAAAAAACCATTAGAGAATCGAGGACACCCAATATTCTTAAGTAACAAATTTAGAATAAAGCAGTAACACAAGCAAATCACTGCTTTGCTTTACACAAGCCAAAACGTTATATGGTGGTACTCTATCATTAAAGCAAGACCAACTAGAAATCGAGCATCAACTGCTATGAATCAATATTAGGGAGAGGGGATTTTACCGAGTATAAGTGTTATATATATAGAACACTAGAGAAAGAGAGAGGCGTATTGACTATTGATAAGTTATGTATTGAGCTTTTAAGAGTCCATTTGGGAGAGAATCAAGCCTCTCGAGAGCTTGAATATTGTTACATTTCGGTTTATTAATCAAATCATCTTCTTCTTGTTTAATTTCTGCCATATTAGTTGTTTAAGCTATGTTAATTCATAGCAAATCGATTCTAGGCCATCAGAATTTCTGGTTTTTGAATTTCCGGAAAAAAAAAAGAAAAAAAAAGCCCCTGATATTGATTCATAGTATCAACCCACAAAAGGCTTAAACTACTATCACTTCAGTGGGAGACACACCTTCCGATTCATCAATGGTTCAGGGACATCACCACGTATTATACGCTGTGCTAATCTGCAAAGGAAAGCGTGACGTGACTATGGCTCCAACATAATGGGGGAAAAGAACAATTGAATCTACAAAGCATGCCAAAATATAATAAAGCGAAGACACTACAACGGATATAAAATGTAACAAGAGAATCTAAACAAACCATATTACAACGAGGATCCAAACAGTAGAAGACCTTGAATGAAAAGTAAGGGGGGGGGGAAGCATAAATATTAAATAGGCTAAAGGCTCCGTTCTACTAGACTTATTTTGTCTGAAATATATTATGTCAAGTTGGGCATTCCCATATCTCATTTCCCTCATAAAAATTCCCAAATTTGGCAGGGCTATCTATCATTCATCGGATATATTGTTGCTTGATGACGTCCTAAGTGCAGATGATGCCAAAGTTACTCGAATTATATTATACAGTATCATCCATGGTCCTATTTTGAATCAGCAAACATGTGTTCTCTGTACGCATAATATTCAGGTTACCCAACTGTTTTTACAAGGATTCTATTATTAATTGTTATTTATCTTTCTCCTAAAATTATAAATAGCTAGTCTTGACATTCATGGGTTTTTGTAAGGTTGCTTTGTATGTTAAAGTTGGGTGCATCATAATTATGCTAATTGCAATTCTCATTTAGTAAAAGAAAGGGTATCAGATATATTACTCGTTTCTTGAATTTCAACATTGACTAATTTTGAGCAATGTTACTTTGAATCATCTCCAACTCCTTTTTCATTGCAAATGAGCTGGTATTCAATTCCTTGCCACTAAATCTTATTGGAGACAATAAAGAGAAATTACCATGATGGTCATATTGCCTTAACAGTCATGGTTTCAGAAGCGTTATTTGAATATTAGTTTAATCATAGTAATTCAAGACTTTTCTTCTGAACTTGTATTATCTGAACTTATTTTATCTGAAAAAAACTATTTTTTTTCTAAAACAAATGTGTTTGAGAATGTATGAAAAGAAACTGATTTTTTGTTTGAACTTATCTTATCTGAACTTATCGGAAATTAGAGCCTAAGCTTACCCTTCTGCTATTGCTGTTTTACCAACTCCAGGCTCACCAATGATAACAGGATTGTTTTTGGTTCTTCTAGATAAAATTTGGATGCACCGGCGGATTTCATCATCTCTTCCAATAACAGGATCAAGTTTACCTCGCCTTGCTGATTCAGTAAGATCACTTCCATACTTCTCAAGTGCTTCATATTTCCCTTCTGGATCTACATCCAGAGAATGAGAATCAATATGGCATAACCTTAAGCATGCACCATATATATAGAAAATAAAGAAGTGCTACAGATTTTTCGAGCAGAGAGGAAAATGTAAAATCCTAGAAAGCGAAGTCAGTAAAATGAAAAAAGAAGTACCTCTCATTTTTTATGAGATCATGCCTCCGTGAACAAAATTGAGGTACCACGTGAATAATTTAACACTATGTTCAAAGAAGCAAGGGAAGAGCACAGGATAACTGTACACATTTTACTTCTCAAAAGAGAGATGAGGGAGAAGTTTTCCAACCCCACATGGACTCTAATCACAAATTCACTTGTTGTAGCAGCAATTATGAAGCATGATTACTACGTAAAAAGGAATATTGACATATTTAGGAGCCGTATCCATCACTTACAACGTAAAAATGCTCATTGTATCAAGATACAAACTTAGATCACTGTCAAGTATTCTATCAACAAAGTGTCAGAGAAGAATCCACATTGTAGGAATATCTCAACTCCCGGTTAGATGAAAACTATCCCAACTTAATATTCTCCATTAAACAATCACAGGAAACATGTACCTTATACATACTATAATTTCAAAAGAGAAAAAAACCTTACTTTGATCTGTTACTTTTTGACTTCCACGAACAGCTTGAATGGAAGCCTTCAATTCCTTCTCGTCAAGGTTGAAATTTTGAAACAACTGCTTCCCAAACCTTGGGTCTGAATGAAATGCCAAGACCAAATGCTCTACTGACACAAAATCATCACCCATTTCTTTCTTATGTTTTCGAGCTCTGTCCAAGAGGGAACCAAGATGTGTGCCAAGAATAGGTCCACTAGTGTCACCTCCAACCTGCAGTATCAGAAGTTACTACCCATAAACAGTTCATTTTATATATGACATCAACTCATCAAGTACATGAAAACATGCCTTGGGCTGTTTGGATATGAAGTCGTCTATAGCTTGCAACACTGATGAATTGTCAAGCCCAGCTTTTGTAAAAATTCTACGAGCTAAACCATCCTTTTGTTCTAGAAGGGCTTTTATTAGATGTTCAGTCTCGACAATTTGTTGTTTGCTCAATCGCGCAGCTTCAACAGCCCCAACAACCCCCTCCCATGCCATCTCAGTATACTCTGGTTGATTAATCTGAAAAGGGTAAACATCAGGATGCAACAAGATGATAAAAATAATTAGTCATAGTATTTATAACGAGGGTGAAGCAAACATACAAACTACGAGTAAAAAGATGTGACTAATTATTAAGCAGAATTTCACGAGGGGAGAGTTAGGAAAAGGGAGGAAAGGGAATAGCAGAGATCTAAAGTCCAAACAACTAGTACATGGTTCAATGTACAGCATTGGAAAAAATGAATACTGAATCAAACTGATCAACAAAGGCAAGGGACCAAAATCAAAGTGAGGACAAGCAATCAGAAGACAATGTCTTCAAGATGAGCACTTATGCTACACCCATTCTTGCAATGCATACCTCCTAATCTCCAATGTTGAACTAAAATTATGACTAGGGCCTAGGGTTGATTCTCCCCTCCAAGGGTTACAACATTAATAAGCTAGTACCTTAAAAGTCTTTAAACCCAGAAGATTTATCCATAGCCACTTAAAAGAGTGGATAAAGAATGGCAAGAAAAACAAGACCAAAAAAATTTATCACTAGATCCTAGGGCTGATGCTCCCTGAAATACACATGTGAGATGATCATAAGAATCATTCATAGAAAACCATCTTTAGTGAAGTATACAAATATTGCAATATACAGTTCAACTGTCCTCTTAGACCCCCTAAAAGTACTTTGAGGTGTTTATATGTTTGTCAATTGCCTACACCCACCATTTAAGGGTGATCAGCTCACTGAAATTCTACTATTTATTTTTAAATACCCTCCTACTCACCTCAGATCAAGAGAACAACCAGCTTGTCCATCCAGTCCTAATAAAGCTTCTGAAGGGAATCACCTTGATCTTTTTTCAAGCTCCACAGAAATTTACTACTATAAACTTAACATTAGTACGCAATAAACACATTAATGAGTTGCAACACTGCCATCAGTTCATCACTATGAGCATCACACTTCATACATTGTACCAAATCGCCAAAAACAATTGCTAACCACCTCTATTTGCCTCAGTCGAACTTCCTAAAAATGGCAAATAGAACAACCAATAATGGTGTTCAAGGATAGTTCAAACAGAATTGAGAAAGAAGATGGAAGAAGAATTAGACTGCTTAACAGAGAGAGAGAAAAAGAGAGGAGGTTTGTATTATTTCTTGAATGAATATCAGAATCTGCATTCCAGATTATTTATACAACAATACAGCTTCAACATAATACAACAGAACAGGCTAAAAGAAAAAGCTGATGTGGCAAGTTTGTTATAGACTTATAACAGAATAACAAACTGTTATTTGGGGCCAACTAGCTAAAGTCAACAGAAACACTTAAGTTTGACTTCTTAATCTTAACATTTACTTGTACTCCTTAAGTCATACAGTATAAAGCTAGAGTGTATTCTTTTCACCAAAAGGCCCCCTGAAACTGAGCTTATTAAACCTAAAATGAATTAAATAGTCCTTTTTTAACTTAATTTAAGTTGTGAATCACTGAATTGAACTTATGAGCCCTTACCTGAACTTATTCAACCTACACTTTTTTACCCGGTGAAAGTAACACAACCTTAACAATGAACTAAGAACAATGGCCAAAATTTGAAGGTTAACCTGAAAAATTACATTGGAAAATTCAAATTTTCTAGTTTGATCAAAAATTAAACAGAAGGCGAACCAAACCATCATTGTATTATCATCAGGCGTAGCGAATTGTAGCAAATTGGCGCAAATTGGCGGTAAATGAACAAAAATCACACAAAAAAAGTACAGCCAATAAATTCAAGGGAGAATCAAATAAAAGGGAAATTGGACAACAGAAAAACAACCTGGCCAGAGCTTGAAGAAGGAGCAGCGGAAGCAGAGTAAAAGCGACGATCCAGAAAGGAATTGCAGGCGACGCCATTGATGGACTTCCTTAAAAATTCTCTCTCTAAAACCCCATTTGCGAAACCGCCTGAATTGCTGGGAACAGTTGTTGTGGGGGCAGAAAAAGAGTTGGAAGAAGAGAGAGAATGGGAAAGAGCGTAGGGAGAAGGGGCGGTTCTGGTAGCAGTTAGAGCGGCGTAAGCTGACCTTGTAATCAGCCGTTTGCTGGAGGTGGAGGTGATGGCTCTGGCAGCCATTGGAGACACAGAAAGGAGGAGAAAGAATGTGAGAAATTGGAGGAAGATCAGAGTTGAGTTTCGAAGATTAATGAATCTTGGAGAAGGGGAAAACCAAAGGAATGCAGTCGAACGTTGTAGAGAGAGATGAGCACAAGGTTGATGAATGATGTTGATGAACTACGGAGTGAGTTGTTGGAAGTTTCTAGTTTTATCCACAAATTCCGAATTTATCAAAGACATTAAGGGGGAACAAGTAAATCGCAATCTATACTACTCCCTCCGCAAAATGGATTATACTTGTACCCCGTTTAAACGATGTAGTTTTAAGCGTTGTTTATATTAATTAATTAAAAAATAACAAAAATTATTTAGATATGTGGTGTACTTTGGCAAATACGGTTGGTTATTACTCCCTTCGTCTCGGAATATTTGACTTGTTTTTCTTATCGGGTCGTCCCTTAATACTTGATCTGTTTCTAAAAATGGAAATATTCTAACAATATTATATTATTTCTCACACCACCCCTATTAACCCACCTACCCCCTACTCCATACAAAAAATAATTAAAAATTCAACCCCTACTCTCCCCCAACCCCACCTCTTAACCCACCTCCCACTAACTACATTAAAGTAATATCCCATTATCAACTAGTACCTATTAAATTAAATAAGTCAATTCAAGTCCCTTAAACTCTGTGTCGGTCAAACCGGGTCGAGTATTCCGGGTCAGAGGGAGTAGTCAGCATGAAATTAGCATGAAATTAGAAAGGGAATCTTTTTTTAATAATTTGGTTGATTCGGTGCTTAGATAAAATTATCTAATTAATTTTTACAAATTATAGTGGATAATTATTGTTCCCTCAAATCTAAGTGGATAATTAATACAGTATTTCTCTACATGTTCTATGGTATACCTCTATATGTTCTTTGGTATTAGTCAAAAAATCAATCATATAATTTAGGGTAGATAATTTAATACTAATAACCGTGTTTATCTTTTTTTTATATAACTTCTGCCAAAATATTTTAACAAAAAAAAAAAAAAATTGCATTCCAACTTCCACACTAAGTACGAGGAACATCTACAATTTTTTTATTATTATTATTAATTGATGAGTAATACTCCCTCCATTTCTTTTTGATGTATACATTTGGAATCTAGTGTGGTTTTTAAGAAAATTGGAATATTGGTTTGTATGGGTATAAGTGTAATGATTGGGTGTAAGAGAATATAATAAATAAATGAGTGAGAAATTAATAAAGAAATAAGGTAAGAGAGAGGAGTGATAATGATGGGTGATAAAGGAGGTGAGAGAGTGGGTATATGGGGAAGGGAAAAGAATTAAATATTATGGGTGGGGAAAATTAGGTGGGAATATGGGTAGAATCTTTAGGTATTTTGGTAATTAGATAGAAATATAAGGGTATTTTAGGATAAAATGTATGTCCAAAAATAGAATAGATTCTAAATGGATACAACAATATGAAACGCTTAAAATGGAAACGGATACAACAAAAAGAAACGGAGGGAGTACTTAAGTACGTCGTTTTTCACAAAGTGTACAATGCTTACTTAGCACCCGGATGTGTAAACTAATTATTGCTTCTTTTCCTTTCTGTAGATGAACGGCTGCAAGCCTGGAACAAACCATTGAAAACAATTATACATGTATAAGTCAAGGATTAACCATTTCGTACTACTCCATCCGTTATTAAATATGTGTCACTTTTATATAAATAGTGTTCCCTTCCATTTTTGAACATACAACTTTTCCACTTTCCCATAAAACATGATTACTTTTTCTTACATATTTTACACTTTTTCCACTTTTCAATCACCACATCCACCTTTATTTGTACTTTATCAATAAACAATTACCTATTTTTTCCTTTCCCAAAAAAAACATTTCAATCATTACATGTTACATACTTCTCATTTTTATTAATTACCGCACCACTCTCCATAAGTGACACTTATTTAGAAATGGATGGAATAACACAGATCATATCATCACTTATTTGAGCTCTATCAATAGCATCACTTATATGAGCTCTATCAATACACGTGCAGTAAATCCCCAATATGAAGATGAGACATTCTTCTTCATGAAGAACACGGAAAAAGGCCCAAACCCCTAATATTGCTTACGTATCTTGAAAATGGAGTTGAATATTTCTTTTTTAAATACTAGATATTGATTAATGTGCATTGAGATTCCTCTATTTTTTTTTTAACACAAGGAAAATTACGTTTTTTTATAATGTTTTCACTCTTATCAATAATCTGATATTGGAAAAATGAGAAATTTTTAATTTTCCAATATAAAAGTGTGAGAGATTAAATATATTAAAAACATTTATATGTTAATATAAAAGTGAATGTAAAGAACATTTTGAGACACACAAAAAAGAAAACGTAAAGAACAAAAAGAAACGGAGGGAGTAACATGTTTAACCTACGAATTGAAGTACATTTTTTTGTAACTTACTAACTCTTTTCTATAGGAGAATGGTGTTTAGAATTCTCATATTAGGTGTACAAATCCTCTATAAATTTATCATTGTTTTTGACAAACTTGTCTAGTTGGAATCTAAAATTTCTTAGAAATGAGAAAATGTTGCAAAGATGAATGTAGATGAGAGTGTCGCGCGTCAGGAAATAATAATCTTATCCTATATATATTATTGAAGGAAATAATGCCCTTGGTCCAAGTATACATTCTATGTTAAGTCTAATAAGTGCGGTTCAGTATTAATTAACAAGTTAATAATTCAGTGAGATCAAGTGAGCTGAATGCCTAGCTAGAGGCCGCTTCAGTTCAAGTGGAATTAATGATATTAATCCACATCTTACTCTTGACTGAACCCGTAGGGTCACACAAATAGTACGTAAACGGATCAAGTATTTAGTGGCATTAAATACTCCATCTATGGATATTCGGAATCGACGGATCTTGGTTTCAGTGGGAGCTGAGATCGTCACAGGCAAGAAATGAATACTCCGGAAACGATGATATTGCCGGAAACGGAAATATGGATCGTATCGGAAATATAAATATTATCCAAGTCGTAGATGTTGCCGGAAACGGAAACATGGTACGTATCGGAAAATATTATCGGAAATGGAAATATTGCCGGAATCGGAAATATTGCCGGAAACGGAAATATTGTCAGAATCGGAAATATTATCGGAATCGGAAAATAATTCCGTAAACGGAAATATTAAATATTTGTTCGAAACGGAAATTAATTCCGGAATCGGAAATATTAAATATTGTTCGTATCGGAAATGAATTCCGGAATCGGGAATTTAATCGGAAGCGTATCGTACGAATAAGCATCGGACTAGGCCTGCCGGACGAGGGCCCAGCACAAAGCCAGGCCATCGCCCAGCAAGCCAAGCGCGCCACACGAACAGCCAAGGCCACGCCAGGCCCAGCGCAAGGCCAGGCCCAGCAGGCCGTGGCAGCGCGCGAAGCGCGCGCAGCTGCGAGCATTGCTGCAGCTCGCGTGGGCTTGTAGCTCGCGTGGGCCGAGCGGCCGTGTAGGCTGTGCGCGGGCATGGCCTGCACGCTTGCGGGTCATGCTCGTGTAGAGTTTGTGTTCACATACGAAACCTAAAGAGTACAGGATTTGTTTAAATGATTAAAATTCCTAATCCTAAAAGATAAATTAATTAAATAAGAATTCTACTAGGATTCTAATTTAATTAATTCGTATCCTAGTAGGATTCGATTATTTATTCCATGGTCTATAAATATGAGTTAAGGGCTCATAATTTACATCGAGTATTCAAGTATTCAAAGTGATTTTTGAGAGCAAAAATTCAGTCATATAATTGCCTACAATATCCGAAAATTCTAAGTACCTTAAGGGCGATCCTAGTTGGTCAAGCTTAAGGCGGATCCGGACGTGCTGTGGACTATCTACGGAGGGACGACACTTGGAGTCCTAAAGACTTGTTCTTGTTCGGTTTGGGCGCAGCTAGGGAGGGCACGCAACAAAGTGTATGCATCTAAACTATGCTAAATGATTATGTGTAAATAATATGATTTCCTGGCTTTATGGTTTTTTCGCATGATTTATGTTTTGTCATATGAATCATAACCTAACAGTGGTATCACGAGCCTCTTATTATTTTCATAATCTAAATTGCATGAACATGGTTAAATATTACAAATTTGCAAGAATTAAAAGGGGTGATTAATTTTCGTAATTGTTAATTAATTGCAAATTGCATTTATTTAATTATACGTACGCAGTTTTTCGGCAGTTTCTTCGTTACTCATTTAAATCGAGTGATTTTTGTGTCAATTCCGCATGTAAAAGGCATTCTAAAATTTTGACAAAAATAGTAATTTTCGGCCGAACCCAGAATTCTCAAATTCGAAGCCTAACTATGACTTTTCGGAGGTTTTAGTTTTTCGAATGCAAAATTTCGTAAATTTAAGATGTTAAAATTAAATATTTGCGATTCTTGTTGATAAATCTTGAATTTTTGATTGACCTACTGTATATGTTTAACAAGTTTGAATGCCTAGCCTTGTTAATTATGCAATCTAATTTGTAATTATGATTAATTTGTTGAAAATTGGAATAATTTAGAATTAATTTGATTTTCATAATTAGTTATAATTTAATTAGATACCTATGATTAAAAACCACCATAAAAATTGTATATTTATGTTAAATTTTAAATTTTTATGACCTAGACTTGAATCCATGTTAATCGGAAATCAATTAAATAATAAATTTTCGATTTTTCGCCCTAAAATTATGAAATTAATATTATTTATTAATTTGTCATTAATTTTGAATATAAATTTTTAATTTTTATGCGACTCGCTCATATAACTTGCACGCACAAAGCAATGGACGCTACGTGTTACCCTTAAGGGGTGTTGTATAGTGCGGGCATGCGACGACAAGCAATGGAGCTCGTCGCCCATGCGGTACGAATGCAGCGAGCAAGGGCATGGTGCACGAGCACAAGGCAGCAGCCATGCCTTGTGTCGTGGGCTGTGAGCAATGGGCGTGTGGGCAGGGGCGAGAGCAAGGCACGAGCAGTCGCGTGTGGGCAGCAAGCGTGCTGCGCCACAGCGCGCACTGCCTCGCGCAAGCATGCGGAGCCTCGCGCGCAGCGAGCGCAAGCTCGCGTGCCACGAGCGCTACGCACAGCGTCGATGGCTCGCGCGCAGCGAGCGCCAGCTCGCATACTGCTGCCTCGAGCGATGAGCGCAAGCTCGCGTGCGGGAAAGGCAGGCGCGCAGCGAGCGATGGCTCGCATGGATCGAGCGCTGGCAAGCGAGCGCAGCGAACGATGGCTCGCGTGCATCGAGCGCTGGCGCGCGCAGCGAGAACCAGCTCACGTGTTCGATTGATGCCTTGCGGTAGTGAGCAGCAGCGATGCGACGCAGCGAATGGGCTGCGCGCACATGGCCAGCGATGGCTGTGTGCGTGTGGCCCATGGGCGTGCGTTGCGTGGGATTGTTGCGTTGCGATTAGATCATTTTGAAATTTTCAGTTTACGTAATTTTAATTAATTTTAAAATTAATAATTTAAATTATTTTCTTGGATTTTAATTTTGAATATTGTAATTATAATAAATTTTATTTATTCTAATTATTTTACTAAAATTAAAATCATGAATTAATTTAAATACGACTGAAATTAAATTAAATTTATGGATTCAATTATAAATTTATATGAGCTTTAAATTTTAATTAAATTTGTATGTTTCCGGTTAGACTAGAAATACATTTTTTTGTTTAAAATTAGTAAAGCATATGAATTTATTGGTTTAAGTGGGAGCCCTTTTTAGTCATATACTCTTGATTAGGTCTACAAATCCTTAAGGTTAAAACAACTTGATTAGAATTAATAAGGACTGAATAATTTGTAGATTATTGGTGCCCTTGATTAATTGCTGCAAATGTTTATGTGATGCATAATGTGTTTTACTAACCAGCTATGTGGGCCATTCATGATAATGAATGGGTGAATGGTATATATTGTATATGTACTGTTTTGCAGGTTATGAAGTGACTAGTATGGCCCAAATAGGATAGAAAATATGGTCTGCATACCATTAATTTGAATGTAATTGGTCTAAAGTACCAAAGTTGTTTTTCAATTCAAATATGGTCTGCGTACCATCAAATAGTTGTAATTAGTTTTAATTATAGCTTATCCTATTTGAAGAAAATGGTGCCTCCCACGGAGATTTTCAAGACGGACTTTGAAGTTAAAGCTTCAAGATGAAGTCGGACCATACTAGATCACATTTATCTTATGCATGTTTTAAGTTATTTATTGCTTTTAAATATGTCTTAAATATGCATGAGATCAAAGCTTGATTATGTTGCATGATTAAGGATTTTAGTTCACTTAAAATCTAACCAACATAGTAAGAGCCTTAAGTTCCAAACTTAAAAATTGAGTTATAAGGTGCCATGCCAAAATATACACTTGCTTGGATATCCTTTACATCAATCTAGTAATAGTTTTCGCTCAGCGAGGTGTTACTTATTGGTCCTAAAGGGGCAAGGTACACAAATAATTGTGAGTACATGTTAGTTTTGGTGAAACTCAACGATATAAGTAAGGAGTCCTTTTATGTCGTGGCAAAATCGATAGGTTTACCTAATAAGTTCTTAAACGTACCTATCAACCAAGAATAGTTTCTAGACTATTAGCAAAAGGCTTTTGCTTACCTAAGATGTTTTAGGATTAAGTCGACAAACTGTGCTTAGTTCTTCAATGATTTTAGGGTCTTGGAATCCTTTTATTCACACCTGCCGGAACACATAATTCGAATAAAATGCTAATGACTTGTTTAAATTGCATGATTGCTTTCATTTTCAAGTTATTATTCATGATAAATGTTTAGCTTTGCATGCTTCAATGTATGTTTTAATTATTGTTTATAATTAAATATCTTGCACTGCAATAAATCCTTTTAGAAAGGTAACAGTAAATTTCCTCGATTGGTAGTGAATCCAAGAACGATTCACGGAAATGAGAGAAAATGAGCAATTTAAAATGTACGTTTCTTATAGCGACTTTTATGGTTGTTTTCGAACATCAAAGTTGAATGGCAAACCAATTGGTGCTTGTGAATTCAAAATACACTGTAGTTTTGAGATCATAAAGCATTGAGTTTAATACGCTCAGCTTTACCAATGGTTAACAACCTAATATCTTTGTCCATTTAATTCTCGAATGAGTCTAGTCCCTAGACATTCGAATAGATCGATGCTTAGAGAACTTTAGAAGCTTCTGGTAAGATCATCTAGTTGAAACTTAATATTCAACATAAATTAAATGGTAAGAACCTTGTTGGGGTGACATTGGACATGTCTAATAAAGTATAAAAGTCAACACTAAAGAATTCAATTCTTAAGACTATAAGAAAGGGTACAAGAAATAGGAAAACGAGGAACAAATGAAAGGAATTTACGATTCCGTTTCTACCTATAAGTTTATGTTTAAAGAGAAGTGACCTAGCAATCAAACTTCCTTGGTATCATATACTGCTTGAGGTTCTTACTTCGGTAATAACTCAAACAATGGAAGCTAGGCTACACTAATGGCCTACAAGTGGGAAATGAAGCATGGCAATGCTACTTTAGTTGTAGGGTCATCTAGTTTGTTTTAAGTCCTTTCAAAGGCTGGAACTTAATGGATATTTTGTTCCATAATCAGCATACCTAAATTTCTGTTTCAAACACAGAAAGACTCACATTCAGAAGAACAAAAACAATGTTTGTTTGTTTATTTGAATGAAATGGTCATTTACGGGTTGAGTCAATATGCTTGATTAAAACAAACAACTCTTTAAAAATAAAAACTTTACTAGGTTCAAATCAAACCCTTGATTTGAGTTCCACTAATCTTTGGCATTGTTGCTTAGACCATATCAACAAGTTAACATTCAAAAGCTCTATTTTAATGGACTTTTGAAAGTTCATTGATTTCTAGATCAATTTAAGACGACTAGTCTTACTTGTTGAAAGTAACAAAAGATATGAACTATTGTTAGAACGCCTAGACAATAGAGTTCAAAGCTAAAGAAATATTTATGACTTTATTATTTCACATGGATTTGAGTGAATATAGGTTTATTGACTCAAATGTGATATAAGTTGAATCTGTTTGGGTAGTTCCAAGATTCAGAAGTATAAAATCCACTTGGCAAGAAATCATAAAGATCTAGGTTAGATCATGTTGATGATTACTTGAGACCAAATATGATCATCAATGGTTGTGTGTTGTAATTTCACAATCTAGGTCCATAAGATATGGCATATCTTAGTTGGAATAATCGAAGTCAATTAGTACTTGATTCGATTAATGATGAATCATAAGGACTTTTCCTATAATTTCTAAAACAAAATGCTCAACTACCACCAAACTAAACCAAATTCGTCAAAGCTATTGAAAAGTAATTTCAGAATAACTTTTCATAAAATATATCTAGAGAGTTGCAAAACTCAGTGGGAGCTTAGTGTTTGTCATTCGACAAACTAAGGCCCAAGTATAGATATATGTTTCATTGTGATTTATTCAAATGAGACACAAGGGTATTATTTCTACCACGAATTTTTGAGAACATAATGTTTGTTTGCTCGAAATAATGTCCTTTTGGAGATTCGTTTCCAAAATGACAAGTGGGAGAAAATAGACCTCAAAAGTCTTCGAGGCGAACAACAAACATAAACGGACATTCCGGAGGCTTTTCGAAGTTCTTTAGAAAATCCGAACACGTATTCTTTAAGGACTTTAGAAGTGGCTTTAAAGAATATACATCTCTTAGAAGACTTTACAAGTGCTTCAAGGAGAACAGAATATTCAAGGGACTTTTAAGTGGCTATTGATATTCTGTTGTTTGATGTTCTATACCCTTGTAGGCATAGAGTTCAAGTCACTGAAACTATGAGATTCTTCTATTAGATAGTGAAGAAACATGGAGTTCAGGTCACTGAAACTATGCAATTCTTCTATTAGATAGTGAAGAAACCTACAACTTGCAGTCAAACTATTATCATGTAGATTAATGAGTTTGTGACTTGTAAGAAAGCTATGACGAAACCCAGATTCCCTAAAATGGTTAGAGGCCATATATAGACTCAAATGTTTTAAATGGTTAGAGGCCATAAAACATACTCAATGTTTTGATGACAAAATTGAAATTTTGTTGATTTGCAAGAATAGTTTCACACCTATTGGTTGCAAAGTTTGTTTTAAGGATAAAAACCATCAAACATGAAATTGTGTTCACACACAAAGCTAGATTAGTTGCTAAAGGTTACAAGCAAATTCACGATGTGGATTGTGTTGAAACCTCATGCAAAATCGTAATGCTTAAGTCTATAATTCAAGCAATGATTGCATATTGGTACATATGGCAATTGGATGACAAAACATCTTCCTCAGTCAAATGTTGGAAGAAACTATGTACATGGTATGTCATAGGATTTGTGGATCCAAATAAATGCTTGAAAAGAAAAGCTAGTTTATAAAATCTAAGTACATATTTAAGCAAGCAATTGGGAATTAGAAATGTATTTTAGTGAAGCTAATAAGTATTTTAGTTTCATAAAATGTACATGATTCTTATAGATATATAAGAAGTTTAGTGGGAGTACATAAAACTTAATTGGTCCTATGTGTATCACACACATATCTCTCTATTGTTAAATAACATTCAAATGCTAAATACTTAGATTTGAGATTATTCATCAATGATGGACCAAGGCGAAACTTAGTACATACTGGGTACTAAGATCTATTTACAAAGATCTTATAATATTGTTTTGGATTAAGTAATGGCATTTACTAAATCAAACACGAAATACTCCATTGGAGATATTCGACCCATGTGAATAAATCTAAGTAAAAGAATGTTTGAACTATGTATAAGCATTTACTAAGTTAAAACATCAAAGGATCTAAGTGAGATTCTTAACCTATATTATATGTCAAAGAATTTAGCTGGATTCAGTATCTACTGAAATTGAATGAGCTAAAGTTACATGAATACAATTCAATTGAGAATTATTCTGCAAAAGAATTTATCATGTATGATATAATATGAGGATCGCCAAAAATGTATCGTATGACTTTAGGCATGACGAACATATACCAATCTCTATTGATCTAAGTAAAGATCAACTATATTGAGATCAAGAATACTTATGGTACTTGAAAAGGTACATAGGAATAGTTCTTGATTCAAGGAAATAAAGATGTGCTAAATATTGATGCTACACGCATAAACACTGGCAAAGGATCAAGCAAGACCCTATGGAGTTAACCATTGACAAAGACGAGCTATAGAGCATCGTGTTTTGAAATGGCAACATGGATTGGAGACCATGAGTTGTTGCGTGGGAAATTAAATATTAATTTCTATGTTCTAAGATACAGCTGGAAAGTCTTCCACATATCCGTGAACTGCTTGGATAAGTAAATCCAAACCAAAGCATCACTAGCAACCTATACAGTTGAAGTAGAAGTACTTATTGCCTAAGAAGCAATAAAACTGAGTTGTTTACATTAAAAGTTCTTCACTGAACTTGGCTGGATCACATGTCTGCTGACTTGATGGTTCTTCATTGCAAAATATGTAGAACCACTATTTAAGTAAGAAAGACTAGATCACATAATAAACAAACTCAAAAGATCTTATCATCCTATCTCGAAAAACATTCGATGAAAGGGATATTAAGATTAGCAAAGCATGATAACTAAACCTATGCAACAAGTGAGAAGCAACACTCACATTGTAGCATTGGAAATCAAGCATAGCTTTGAATTCCATGAAATGTTTTAAAAATGGGTTAGAGGCCCATGGTTGTAAAACATTGGGGTTGAACATTTATCATATATGAAATGTATTTTCATATTCCATTTAATCTTGGTTTAGTATTAAATGATGAGTCCCTTCAATTTGACGATATATTCAAGATAGACTGTCAGGACCAGTCCTGTGACTAAGAAATGTCTATCAAGTGAACTTGAATGTCAAAGGTTGAAAATGGTCCCTAGTCGGAGTTTTCTATAAAATTGGACGCATAGAAAACGTTAGACGATTAGAATGCAAGATGACTAGTAGTTCTGTTTCTTGAACTATGTGGACATGGCAATGCCATAATCATTTGCATAGATACTTACTTTGGGAAGACTAGTATCGGACAAGACCTATGAAACTTTGCTGTAAGAGATGAAAATCTGTCATAAGTAAATTTCATTAAAATTATTAGACACTAAATCCTCAATACCTGAGTGATTTGAGATTACTTGTTTGAGAACTGGTTGCTTTGACGTTGACCAACCGTCGCACCGTAAAAGGAGGCTATAAAGGCAACGCTCAGGTAATCACCTATCAAACGAAGTCTAATCTCAAGATCGCAAGATTGGGATTGTCCTCCCATAAATCGGGATGAGATGCTTAAAAGTTGTACAAGGCCACTCGGAGAGCTAGAAACTGTGAAATGCATGGCCGTGCTCAGATGAATCATAGGCTATGATTATCTGTCTATTTGATAAGTTGAACTCTGAAACCGAGGAACACCTCTGGACATAATAAGGATGACAACTCTTACCTTATGTTCAAGAGCAAGCATCGAGCGACAAAGGAATTAGGAAATGCACACTTGTCCCTAAGGACAAGTGGGAGACTGAAGGAAATAATGCCCTTGGTCCAAGTATGCATTCTATGTTAAGTCTAATAAGTGCGGTTCAGTATTAATTAACAAGTTAATAATTCAGTGAGATCAAGTGAGCTGAATGCCTAGCTAGAGGCCGCTTCAGTTCAAGTGGAATTAATGATATTAATCCACATCTTACTCTTGACTGAACCCGTAGGGTCACACAAATAGTACGTAAACGGATCAAGTATTTAATGGCATTAAATACTCCATCTATGGATATTCGGAATCGACGGATCTTGGTTTCAGTGGGAGCTGAGATCGTCACAGGCAAGAAATGAATACTCCGGAAACGATGATATTGCCGGAAACGGAAATATGGATCGTATCGGAAATATAAATATTATCCAAATCGTAGATGTTGCCGAAAACGGAAACATGGTACGTATCGGAAAATATTATCGGAAATGGAAATATTGCCGGAATCGGAAATATTGCCGGAAACGGAAATATTGTCAGAATCGGAAATATTATCGGAATCGGAAAATAATTCCGGAAACGGAAATATTAAATATTTGTTCGAAACGGAAATTAATTCCGGAATCGGAAATATTAAATATTGTTCGTATCGGAAATGAATTCCGGAATCGGGAATTTAATTGGAAGCGTATCGTACGAATAAGCATCGGACTAGGCCTGCCGGACGAGGGCCCAGCACAAAGCCAGGCCATCGCCCAGCAAGCCAAGCGCGCCACACGAACAGCCAAGGCCACGCCAGGCCCAGCGCAAGGCCAGGCCCAGCAGGCCGTGGCAGCGCGCGAAGCGCGCGCAGCTGCGAGCATTGCTGCAGCTCGCGTGGGCTTGTAGCTCGCGTGGGCCGAGCGGCCGTGTAGGCTGTGCGCGGGCATGGCCTGCACGCTTGCGGGTCATGCTCGTGTAGAGTTTGTGTTCACATACGAAACCTAAAGAGTACAGGATTTGTTTAAATGATTAAAATTCCTAATCCTAAAAGATAAATTAATTAAATAAGAATTCTACTAGGATTCTAATTTAATTAATTCGTATCCTAGTAGGATTCGATTATTTATTCCATGGTCTATAAATATGAGTTAAGGGCTCATAATTTACATCGAGTATTCAAGTATTCAAAGTGATTTTTGAGAGCAAAAATTCAGTCATATAATTGCCTACAATATCCGAAAATTCTAAGTACCTTAAGGGCGATCCTAGTTGGTCAAGCTTAAGGCGGATCCGGACGTGCTGTGGACTATCTACGGAGGGACGACACTTGGAGTCCTAAAGACTTGTTCTTGTTCGGTTCGGGCGCAGCTAGGGAGGGCACGCAACAAAGTGTATGCATCTAAACTATGCTAAATGATTATGTGTAAATAATATGCTTTCCTGGCTTTATGGTTTTTCCGCATGATTTATGTTTTGTCATATGAATCATAACCTAACAATTATATAATATATATATTTTAAACTAAAAATTGCATATGAAAACACAAAAAACAAATTTTCTACTTCCTTCCATAATGATGTTGCAGTTCAGGTTTTTGACATTACTAGTTGTTGGTGAAGGAAATAATGCCCTTGGTCCAAGTATGCATTCTATGTTAAGTCTAATAAATGCGGTTCAGTATTAATTAACAAGTTAATAATTCAGTGAGATCAAGTGAGCTGAATGCCTAGCTAGAGGCCGCTTCAGTTCAAGTGGAATTAATGATATTAATCCACAGCTTACTCTTGACTGAACCCGTAGGGTCACACAAATAGTACGTAAACGGATCAAGTATTTAATGGCATTAAATACTCCATCTATGAATATTCGGAACCGACGGATCTTGGTTTCAGTGGGAGCTAAGATCGTCACAGGCAAGAAATGAATACTCCGGAAACGATGATATTGCCGGAAACGGAAATATGGATCGTATCGGAAATATGAATATTATCCAAGTCGTAGATGTTGCCGGAAACGGAAACATGGTACGTATCGGAAAATATTATTGGAAATGGAAATATTACCAGAATCGGAAATATTGCCGGAAACGGAAATATTGTCAGAATCGGAAATATTGCCGGAATCGGAAAATAATTCCGGAAACGGAAATATTAAATATTTGTTCGAAACGGAAATTAATTCCGGAATCGGAAATATTAAATATTGTTCGTATCGGAAATAGATTCCGGAAATAGAAATTTAATCGGAAGCGTATCGTACGAATTAGCATCGGACGAGGCTTGCCGGACGAAGGCCCAGCACGAAGCCGGGGCCATCGCCCAGCAAGCATGCGCGCCACAAGCCCAGCCAAGGCAGCGCCCAGGCCTACCGCAAGGCAGGCCCAGCGCGCGCCAAGGGCCACGGATGCGTGGGCCGAGCTGCGCGGGCTGCTGCTCGCACGCGCATGGGCAGCCCTTGTGGCTGCCGTGTGTGTGTGAGTTTGTGCTCATACGTGACTCCTGAATCTGCAAGAGTCAGTGTATGATTAAGTTTCTATTCCTAATTGGATAAATTAATTAAATAGAATTCATGTAGGATTCTAATTTCAATTAATTCGTATCCTACTAGGATTACGATTCCTTTTCCATAACTCTATAAATAAAGGCCTAGGGGTCATAATTTATACACAAGTTTCAAAGTATTCAAAAGTGAGTTTTTTTGAGAGAAAATTAAAACACATCTTGCTCAAAAGTGCCGAAATTTTCTAGTACCTTAAGGGCGATTCTAGTTGGTCAATCTTAAGGCGGATCCGGACGTGCTGTGGACTATCTACGGAGGGACGACACTTGGAGTCCTAAAAGACTTGTTCTTGTTCGGTTCGGGCGCAGCTAGGGAGGGCACGCAACAAAGAGTATGCATCTAAATTATGCTATATGATTATGTGTAAATAATATGTTGTCCTGGGTTAATGGTTGTTTCCGCATGATCTATGTAGTGTCATATGTATCATAACCTAACAGTGGTATCACGAGCCCCTTATTATTTTCATAATCTAAATTGCATGAACATGGTTAAATATTACAAATTTGCAAGAATTAAAAGGGGTGATTAATTTTCGTAATTGTTAATTAATTGCAAATTGCGTTTATTTAATTATATGTACGCAGTTTTTCGGCAGTTTCTTCATTACTCATCCGAATTGAGTGATTTTTGTGTCAATTCCGCATGTAAAAGGCATTCTAAAATTTTGACAAAAATAGTATTTTTCTGCCGAACCCAGAATTCTCAAATTCGAAGCCTAACTATGACTTTTCGAAGGTTTTAGTTTTTCGAATGCAAAATTTCGTAAATTTAAGATGTTAAATTAAATATTTGCGATTCTTGTTGATAAATCTTGAATTTTTGATTGACCTACTGCATATGTTTAACAAGTTTGAATGCCTAGTCTTGTTAATTATGCAATCTAATTTGTAATTATGATTAATTTGTTGAAAATTAGAATAATTTAGAATTAATTTGATTTTCATAATTAATTGTAATTTAATTAGAAACCTATGATTAAAAACCACCATAAAAAATTGTAAATTTACGATAAATTTTAAATTTTTATGACCTAGACTTGAATCCATATCAATCGGAAATCAATTGGATAATAAATTTTCGATTTTTCGCCCTAAAATTATGAAATTAATAATTTTTATTAATTTGTCATTAATTTTAAATATAAATTTTAAATTTTATGCGATTCGTTCAAATAACTTGCACGCACGAAGCAATGGACGCTTCATGTTACCCTTAAGGGGTGTTGTATAATGCGGGCATGCGACGACGAGCAAGGGAGCTCGTCGCCCGTGCGGCACGAATGCAATGAGCAAGGGCGTAGTGCACGAGCACAAGGCAGCAGCCCTGCCTTGTGTCGTGTGCCACGAGCAATGAACGAATGGGCATGGGCGAAGGGCGAGCCAAGGCAGTCGCGTGTGGGCAGCAAGCGAGCTGCGCCACAACGCGCGCTGCCTCGCACAAGAGCGCGCAGCCTCGCGCGCAGCGAGCGCAAGCTCGCGTGCCACGAGCGCTGCGCCCAGCATCACTCGCGCGCACAGCGCGCGATGTCGCGCGCCCAGCGAGCGATGTCGCGCACCAGCGAGCGATGGCTCGCGCCAGCGAGCGATGGCTCGCGCGCACAGCGCGCGATGTCGCTCGCCCAGCGAGCGATGTCGCGCCCCAGCGAGCGATGGCTCGCGCGCACAGCGAGCGAGCCAGCGCGCCCAGCGAGCGATCTCGCGCGCGCGCACTGCGAGCGATAGCTCGCGTGCGATGGGGCGCTGTGCGGAGGCTTGCGATAGGACAACAGCAGCTATGCGACGAGCGCATGGGCTGCGCGCACATGGCCAGCAATGGCTGTGTGCGTACGGCCCATGGGCGTGCAACGCGTAGGGTGTTTGCGTTACGATTAGATCGTTTTGAATGTTTAATTTGAAAATTTCAGTTCACGTAATTTTAATTAATTTTAAAATTAATAATTTGAATTAATTTCTTGGATTTTAATTTTGAATATTATAATTATAATAAATGGTATTTATTCTAATTATTTTACTAAAATTAAAATGATGAATTAATTTAAATGCGACTGAAATTAAATTAAATTAAATTTTTGGATTCAATTATAAATTTATATGAGCTTTAAATTTTAATTAAATTTGTATGTTTCCGGTTAGACTAGAAATACAATTTTATGTTTAAAATTAGTAAAGCATATGAATTTATTGGTTTGAGTGGGAGCGCTTTTTAGTCATAAACTCTTGATTAGGTCTACAAATCCTTAAGGTTAAAACAACTCGATTAGAATTAATAAGGACTGAATAATTGGTAGATTATTGGTGCCCTTGATTAATTGCTGCAAATGTTTACGTGATGCATAATGTGTTTTACTAACCAGCTATGTGGGCCATTCATGATAATGAATGGGTGAATGGTATATATTGTATATGTACTGTTTTGCAGGTTATGAAGTGACTAGTATG
Organism: Spinacia oleracea; assembly: GCF_020520425.1. Classification (NCBI taxonomy): domain Eukaryota; kingdom Viridiplantae; phylum Streptophyta; class Magnoliopsida; order Caryophyllales; family Amaranthaceae; genus Spinacia; species Spinacia oleracea. The sequence goes on from NC_079487.1 coordinate 105,755,743, forward strand.
GCCCAAATAGGATAGAAAATATGGTCTGCGTACCATTAATTTGAATGTAATTGGTCTAAAGCACCAAAGTTATTTTTCAATTCAAATATGGTCTGCGTACCATCAAATAGTTGTAATTAGTTATAGCTTATCCTATTTGAAGAAAATGGTGCCTCCCACGGAGATTTTCAAGACGGACTTTGAAGTCAAAGCTTCAAGATGAAGTCGGGCCATACTAGATCACAAATATCTTATGCATGTTTTAAGTTATTTATTGCTTTAAATATGTCTTAAAATGCATGAGATCATAAGCTTGATTATGTTGCATGATTAAGGATTTTAGTTCACTTAAAATCTAACCAACATAGTAAGAGCCTTAAGTTCCAAACTTAAAAATTGAGTTAAAAGGTGCCATGCCAAAATATACACTTGCTTGGATATCCTTTACATCAATCTAGTAATAGTTTTCGCTCAGCGAGGTGTTACTTATTGGTCCTAAAGGGGCAAGGTACACAAATAATTGTGAGTACATGTTAGTTTTGGTGAAACTCAACGATATAAGTAAGGAGTCCTTTTATGTCGTGGCAAATTCGATAGGTTTACCTAATAAGTTCTTAGACGTACCTATCAACCAAGAATAGTTTCTAGACTATTAGCAAAAGGCTTTTGCTTACCTAAGATGTTCTAGGATTAAGTCGACAAACTGTGCTTAGTTCTTCAATGATTTTAGGATCTTGGAATCATTTTATTCACACCTGCCGGAACACATAACTTGAATAAAATGCTTAATAAACATTGAATTATGCATGTATGCTAGAATTTAAGTTTATTAAGAGAAACTGTGAATGGTTATTTATTTGTTTATTCTTTTCAATTGTAGTTTTTAATATGGCAAACAACAATTCATTCAACATTCGATCAATTCTCGAAAAGGAGAAGTTGAACGGGAAAAACTTCCTTGACTGGCAAAGGAACTTGCAAATAGTTCTTATGCAGGAAGAAAAGGAGTATGTCCTAGATGAGGCGATGCCCGAAGCTCCTGGCGACGGGGTCACTCAGGCTGCCCTCAATCGTTGGATTGATGCCAACAAGGATGTGAAATGTCTAATGCTCGCCACCATGAGTGCGGATCTGCAGAAAACGTTCATCAACTCAGATGCTTTCACAATCATCAGTGAGTTGAAGAACATGTTCCAAGATCTGGCTCGAGTCGAAAGATTCGAGACTCATAGGCAAATTCTTGAGACCAAGCTTAAGAAAGGCGAGCCCGTAAGTCCACATGTTCTCAAAATGATTGGACTCATTGAGAATATGAGTCGGCTGGATCAGCAATTTTCTCAGGAAATGGCTATAGACACCATCCTCCATTCTCTTCATAGCGGGTATGATCAGTTCAAACTGAACTACAGTATGAATAGTCTGGACAAAACGCTCACTGAGCTTCACGATATGCTGAAGACCGCTGAAAAGACGCTCAAAAGTGATAAGCAGGATGTGCTTATGGTGCGTGGGGGCAAGTTCAAGAAATCTGGAAAGAAGAGGAATGCTAAGAAAGGTGGCAACAAGGCCAGCCCAACTAAGCAAACTGGCGCCAAATCTGCAAAGAGGAAGGTCAGTCAACCCACTTCTGAATCCGAATGCTTCTACTGCAAGAAGAAGGGGCATTGGAAGAGAGATTGCTTGAAGCTAAAGGAAGATCAGAAGAACGGAACAGTCGTTCCATCTTCAGGTATTTTCGTTATAGACTGTATACTTGCTAATTCAACTTCTTGGGTATTAGATACAGGTTGTGGCTCACACTTATGTTCCAATCCACAGGGACTAAGAAGAAGTAGAAAGTTAAGCAAGGGTGAAGTCGACCTACGAGTGGGAAATGGAGCACGGATTGCTGCATTAGCCGTAGGAACTTACTATTTGTCGTTGCCCTCCGGGCTAGTTTTGGAACTGGAAGAATGTTTCCATGTTCCAAGTCTTACTAAAAACATCATTTCAGTTTCTTGCTTAGATGCTAAGGGATTTTCCTTTATAATAAAAGACAATAGTTGTTCGTTTTATTTTAAAGAGATGTTTTATGGATCTGCTAGATTAGTCAATGGACTTTATTTATTAGATCACGACAAACAAGTATATAACATAAATACCAAAAAGGCCAAAAAGGATGATTCAGATCTCACCTATCTGTGGCATTGTCGATTAGGCCATATAAACTTGAAACGCTTAGAAAGACTTCAAAGGGAAGGAATTCTAGAACCATTTGACTTAGAAGATTATGGTAAATGCGAATCATGTTTACTTGGCAAAATGACAAAGCAACCTTTCTCTAAAGTTGGAGAAAGAGCAAATGAACTATTGGGTTTAATCCATACAGATGTATGTGGACCAATGAGTACAAATGCTAGAGGTGGTTTCAGCTACTTTATCACTTTCACTGATGACTTCAGTAGGTATGGTTATGTCTACCTAATGAAGCATAAGTCTGAATCCTTTGACAAATTCAAGGAATTTCAGAGTGAAGTAGAGAATCAATTAGGCAAGAAGATTAAAGCACTGCGGTCTGACAGAGGCGGTGAATATCTGAGCTATGAATTTGATGACCATCTGAAAGAATGTGGAATTCTATCAGAATTGACTCCTCCTGGAACACCACAATGGAACGGTGTGTCAGAACGGAGGAACAGAACCTTGCTAGACATGGTCAGGTCAATGATGGGTCAGGCCGAACTTCCATTAGAATTTTGGGGACATGCACTAAATACAGCTGCACTCACTATAAATAGAGCTCCGTCTAAAGCTGTCGAAAAGACTCCATACGAATTATGGTTTGGAAAGCCTCCAAATGTGTCTTTTCTTAAGATTTGGGGATGTGAAGTATACGTCAAACGATTAATTTCAGACAAACTTCATCCAAAATCTGACAAATGTATCCTTGTGGGCTATCCAAAGGAAACAAAGGGGTATTACTTCTACAATACATCTGAGAACAAAGTGTTTGTTGCTCGAGATGGTGTCTTTTTGGAGAAAGACCACATTTCCAAAATGACAAGTGGGAGAAAAGTAGACCTCGAAGAAATTCGAGTCGAACAACAAACTCTAGAGAATGCTCAAGATGACATTCAAGATGAAACTCAGAGATCTTTAGAAGAATCTGGTGAGAATCATGGTCAATCTAGAAATGTTACCCCGCGTAGATCGCAAAGATATAGATCTCAACCGGAAAGGTACTTGGGTATTTTGACGAACGAGAGCTATGACGTTCTATTACTTGAAAGTGATGAACCTGCGACTTACAAGCAAGCTATGACGAGCCCTAGCTCCAAGCAGTGGCAAGAAGCCATGCAATCTGAATTAGACTCCATGTCTGAAAACCAAGTATGGGATTTGGTCGATTTGCCAGATGGCTACCAAGCCATTGGAAGCAAATGGGTTTTCAAACTGAAAAAGGACAAGGATGGGAAACTTGAAGTTTTCAAAGCTAGATTGGTTGCAAAAGGTTACAGGCAAGTCCACGGTGTGGATTACGATGAAACCTTTTCACCAGTTGCAATGCTAAAGTCTATTCGAATAATGTTAGCAATCGCTGCATATTACGATTACGAAATATGGCAGATGGATGTCAAAACTGCTTTCTTAAACGGCGTTTTAACAGAAACTGTGTTTATGACACAGCCTGAAGGTTTTGAGGATCCAAAGAATGCTAAAAAGGTATGCAAGCTAAAGAAGTCAATCTACGGATTGAAGCAGGCATCCAGGAGCTGGAATATACGTTTTGATGAAGCAGTCAGTGACTTTGGTTTCATCAAGAACGCGGACGAATCTTGTGTATACAAGAAGGTCAGTGGGAGCAAAATTGCTTTCCTAGTATTATATGTCGACGACATATTGCTTATCGGAAATGACATTCCTATGTTGAACTCTGTCAAGATTTGGCTTGGGAAATGTTTTTCGATGAAGGATCTAGGAGAAGCACAGTACATATTGGGCATCAAGATTTACAGAGATAGATCTAAAAAGATGATTGGACTTAGTCAAAGCACTTATATCAATAAGGTGCTTGATAGGTTCAAGATGGCGGACTCCAAGCGAGGCTACCTACCCATGTCTCATGGAATGACTCTAAGCAAGACTCAGTGCCCAAAAACACTTGATGAGCGTAGACGAATGAATGGGATTCCATATGCATCATTGATTGGTTCAATAATATATGCTATGATATGTACACGCCCGGATGTTGCGTACGCACTCAGTGCTACGAGCAGATACCAGTCAGACCCAGGAGAGGCGCATTGGACTGCTGCCAAGAACATTCTGAAGTACCTGAAAAGGCACAAAGATGACTTCCTGGTCTATGGTGGAGATGATGAATTAATTGTTAAAGGCTATACGGACGCAAGTTTCCAAACCGACAAAGATGATTTCAGATCACAGTCTGGGTTTGTCTTCTGCCTCAACGGAGGAGCAGTAAGCTGGAAAAGTGCTAAGCAAAGCACCATTGTGGATTCTACAACTGAAGCGGAGTACATTGCTGCACATGAAGCAGCAAAGGAAGCTATATGGCTAAGGAAGTTCATAGGAGAACTTGGTGTAGTCCCCTCCATTAAAGGACCAATAGCCCTGTATTGTGATAATAACGGAGCTATTGCACAGGCAAAAGAGCCTAGACACCACCAGAGAGTCAAGCATGTACTTCGTAGATTTCACCTTCTACGAGAGTTCGTTGAAAGAAAAGAAGTCGAGATAAGCAAAATTGGAACTGATGACAACATATCAGATCCATTAACTAAACCTCTGCCGCAAGCGAAGCACAACTCGCACACTGCAGCTATGGGAATCAAGCATATTGGAGAATGGCTTTGATGTCTCTGTTTAATGTTTTAAAGTTTTAGAGTTTAAATCTTTGTAAAACATTATTGGTTAATCATTCACAATAAATGAAAGAAATTCATTTTTCCATTTAATTTGTGGTTTATTAAATGATGAGTCCCTTCAACTTGACGATATATTCAAGATAGACTGTCAGGACCAGTCCTGTGACTAAGAAATGTCTATCAAGTGAACTTGAATGTCAAAGGTTGAAAATGGTCCCTAATCGGAGTTTTCTATAAAATTGGACGCATAGAAAACGTTAGACGATTAGAATGCAAGATGACTAGTAGTTCTGTTTCTTGAACTATGTGGACATGGCAATGTCATAATCATTTGCATAGATACTTACTTTGGGAAGACTAGTATCGGACAAGACCTATGAAACTTTACTGTAAGAGATGAAAGTCTGTCATAAGTAAATTTCATTAAATTATTAGACACTAAATCCTCAATACCTGAGTGATTTGAGATTACTTGTTTGAGAACTGGTTGCTTTGACGTTGACCAACCGTCGCACCGTAAAAGGAGGCTATAAAGGCAACGCTCAGGTAATCACCTATCAAACGAAGTCTAATCTCAAGATCGCAAGATTGGGATTGTCCTCCCATAAATCGGGATGAGATTCTTAAAAGTTGTACAAGGCCACTCGGAGAGCTAGAAACTGTGAAATGCATGGCCGTGCTCGGATGAATCATAGGCTATGATTATCTGTTTATTTGATCAGTTGAACTCTGAAACCGAGGAACACCTCTGGACATAATAAGGATGACAACTCTTACCTTATGTTCAAGAGCAAGCATCGAGCGACAAAGGAATTAGGAAATGCACACTTGTCCCTAAGGACAAGTGGGAGACTGAAGGAAATAATGCCCTTGGTCCAAGTATGCATTCTATGTTAAGTCTAATAAATGCGGTTCAGTATTAATTAACAAGTTAATAATTCAGTGAGATCAAGTGAGCTGAATGCCTAGCTAGAGGCCGCTTCAGTTCAAGTGGAATTAATGATATTAATCCACAGCTTACTCTTGACTGAACCCGTAGGGTCACACAAATAGTACGTAAACGGATCAAGTATTTAATGGCATTAAATACTCCATCTATGAATATTCGGAACCGACGGATCTTGGTTTCAGTGGGAGCTAAGATCGTCACAGGCAAGAAATGAATACTCCGGAAACGATGATATTGCCGGAAACGGAAATATGGATCGTATCGGAAATATGAATATTATCCAAGTCGTAGATGTTGCCGGAAACGGAAACATGGTACGTATCGGAAAATATTATTGGAAATGGAAATATTACCAGAATCGGAAATATTGCCGGAAACGGAAATATTGTCAGAATCGGAAATATTGCCGGAATCGGAAAATAATTCCGGAAACGGAAATATTAAATATTTGTTCGAAACGGAAATTAATTCCGGAATCGGAAATATTAAATATTGTTCGTATCGGAAATAGATTCCGGAAATAGAAATTTAATCGGAAGCGTATCGTACGAATTAGCATCGGACGAGGCTTGCCGGACGAAGGCCCTGCACGAAGCCGGGGCCATCGCCCAGCAAGCATGCGCGCCACAAGCCCAGCCAAGGCAGCGCCCAGGCCTACCGCAAGGCAGGCCCAGCGCGCGCCAAGGGCCACGGATGCGTGGGCCGAGCTGCGCGGGCTGCTGCTCGCACGCGCATGGGCAGCCCTTGTGGCTGCCGTGTGTGTGTGAGTTTGTGCTCATACGTGACTCCTGAATCTGCAAGAGTCAGTGTATGATTAAGTTTCTATTCCTAATTGGATAAATTAATTAAATAGAATTCATGTAGGATTCTAATTTCAATTAATTCGTATCCTACTAGGATTACGATTCCTTTTCCATAACTCTATAAATAAAGGCCTAGGGGTCATAATTTATACACAAGTTTCAAAGTATTCAAAAGTGAGTTTTTTTGAGAGAAAATTAAAACACATCTTGCTCAAAAGTGCCGAAATTTTCTAGTACCTTAAGGGCGATTCTAGTTGGTCAATCTTAAGGCGGATCCGGACGTGCTGTGGACTATCTACGGAGGGACGACACTTGGAGTCCTAAAAGACTTGTTCTTGTTCGGTTCGGGCGCAGCTAGGGAGGGCACGCAACAAAGAGTATGCATCTAAATTATGCTATATGATTATGTGTAAATAATATGTTGTCCTGGGTTAATGGTTGTTTCCGCATGATCTATGTAGTGTCATATGTATCATAACCTAACAGTTGGATCGTGCGCTAGCGCGCACGATCCCCCAAGGTACAAAAAATGATCCGGTAAAAAATCTCGGTAAAAGACGGATCTTTATCATGTATTGTTAATGCAAGAAAGATGATAAATGAGAAATATCATGATAAAGTCGTATTATCATGTAATAGACAAGATTCTAAAACGTTCATCTTCTATTGAGATGCTTGCAACTTGTTTTGCACAAGTATCATCTCTATCAAACCTACAATATCAGGTGTTAGCTATCTTATGTTCTTGGATTCCAGCCACAAAAACATGAACATACTAAACTAATGAACCACACTTTTTCCCAGAAACAACAGTTTTCCCAGTCTGCTTATGGCAATATGCAAGTATGCAACCAATGCTCCATATATCCATATATGCAACCAATGCTCCTTATATATATCCATATATGCAACCAATGCTCCTTATATATATCCATATACAACCAATTCTCCATATACCAACGCTCCATATATGATATATCCATGGCAGGTGTATACTGCATTAGGCAAAGCCAAGAGTCAGATCAATTATCAAAATTAATGCATGTGACTCCAATCAAACTGCTTAAGAGAAACGGTCACTAACTTGACACTATTACCTGAAGGACCAAAAATATCAACTTCCATGTGAGATCATTAGTCCTCCCTGAACAAGAATTATTTTGATCTATGTATTACTATAACTTAAACCACTAAAAATCAATTGTAGTATTGAAATGCAGTACATGCCAGAAGTAAAATTCACAACTGCTGTGATTTAAATTTTATAAGTCTAAGTGATTTTGATAACAAATAACTTAGCGAAGACAGAAGAGACAATAAGAATGAATTACAAACAAAATGATACAGCAGGCACAAGATCAACAAAAAACATTAATAGCCCCCACAAATCTATGATATATTGCTCCCTGCTACAAGTTATCTCACTGAGCATACTAAACACTTCATTTTCCCTCAAGGACTGCCATTTATCTTCAAATGTATATTTATACTACAGTCTACATTATGTGTAAGAAACCGAGCAATGCAGCATATGTAGGTGCACCTAAAAAACTAAATCCATACTACATAAATGAAACTACAATTGTTTCTAGATGATGGGGAGTCGCACATAAAAGTAGTTACAGTTATTACATTCCCTTTTTGCCTTGCAAAGTTTAATTAGACAATTTACCAAGTCAATAAGCCACTAATGGTATCTGGTAAACAGCTCAATAAATTGCTTTCAGTGTTTCAGGGTAAATTAAAAACATACTAAAACACCTCATGGAACCCTCTCCATCCTATTGATTATCAAAATTAGGTAGTAACGTTAAATTTTCTAAATGAAGCAGAGTACAATTACACAGATTATTCAGTGTAAAGTTGTAAATTCAAGCCCCTTTTGCTTGGAATATATGTGAGAGAATTTGTTCTAATTCAATTTCATAGATGAGTTTAATTTGGGTGCTCACTTTTTACTCTTAATCACCAATTTTGGCATTTGCTTTTTTCAGCAAAATTTGGATCATGTGAATTGGTAAATTTCTTTATTAAAAGTCCAGAAAAATAACTGAAAAACTTACTTTGAAGCAATTAGTGTACGAGTTCTCCCACTCACTTCAAGCTTCTCCAGCTCCCACAAGTCGTCATCGTCGCTCTTAAACAGTTTATATCTCCTGAAGTTATAAGTTACATTAACATATTGAATAGTAGAAAATAAATTAATAAGTAGATTCCACCTCTTTCCATTTCTAGGTATAAAACAAAAGACTCACAAACACCCATAAACAAAAGCCCACTTGAGCAACGCCCGATTATTTCGAACAAGCAATATATGTTGTAGCATCTCAAAACTAAAATAAATGGCTTACTGAGTGTGGTTGTTGATGCCATGATGAACCGAGCAATATATCCACGGTGATCAGGATAAATGACCAGGCTATTAGTTGGACCTGTTGTAAGAAGAAGCGTACGTTGGCTGCATTGTCACACAGAAGATGTAATGAAGAGGGTGAAATATTTCGTCTTTAGAGATCCCTTTTATAAATAATTATTTTACATAGGAAAAGAACCTTTCACTTCGCTTGTTTCACATAAACGGACTTAGAAATGTCTTCAACAAATGTCAGGCCTTTAGAGCTTGTTGAAGTCTTAGTTGAACTGGAATTGCCATCATTAATAGCATCATACTGGCCAGAGCCATTTGATCGACCATTTTCCTTCGTAGTGGCCCTCTCAACTATATGTTCCAACACATCAACTATCTTCTGCAGATGCCAAGGTCTGAATTCACAGAAAAGGTTGTTGCTTGGCTCAATGGTATTGCTTCAAGTCCTTACACTCTAAATTGAATACAAAAGCCAAGGTGTTCAAACCTTTTCATGGGAAATACTTGTCATAAAATGTATTTCATATATATATATCAACAACAGATAAGAGAAGAAATTAACAAGGAGCGGCAAAGAAGATAATAGGGATTCAATGCAGCTTTAATCTCAGAATATTATGACAGTGATATATCTTCAACAAATTCATTATTTATTACTTGAGAGGTGTGACTCAAAAGTCAATACATCAGTTCTACCAATAAAACTGAACGAGACAAAGTACATCCTGAAATTACACTGACCTTAAGATCCCTAACAAGGTCCTCCCTTGAATGAGAAGCAGAAATGTATATACGTTCCTTTGCCAACAATAGTGTTGTTGCTGGCAATCTAACAACAACAACAACAACAACAACAACAACAACAACCTGTGATTTTATGCACCAAGACACAAATTAATAACAAAATCAACCTCGTAAGAGCTAGACCAATCAATCTTAAATAAGACAAATAATGACATGGTAATATGCTCACATTTTGCTTGAGGCATTGCCTAGTAAATGCAAGAATTTTAGACAGATTGTAAAGAACTATGGGCATTACCAGAGAGTCATTATCCTCGAGGACCTCAAAACCCATCTTCTGTAGTTCTGACCGGAAAGAAACTACTGTTTTCACGTATTCTAGCCAACTTTTGATCACCTGACATCCATGAATGGTAACGTAAGTCAGCATAGAACTATGAAAGACAAAGTTACTTCAAACAATGAAAACATGCATAGTAAAGGACCGGTTTATTATATTACACCTCTATTGGAACCATGCTCTCCAAGAAGAACCTTAATTGCACACACAATTTTTTGTGCAGCTGGTGGTGAAATTGATGTCCCATAAAGATGAGTCGGACATGCGTACTTAAGATATTGAATAAGCTCCTGCATCACAAGGGATTATATGAAAATTAGATTGAGCTGACAATGGTCTAATCAACTACAACAAACCTGCATGTAGAGGTAAATCGAACCTTTGAGCCAACAATATAACCACCACACGATCCAAATGGTTTTGTGAAAATTCCCATCATGACATCCACATCATCCGTAAGCCCGTATTAACGTCTAAGAGCTTACAAACACCTCTATCAGTTTTCTACAGCTCCAATGTTGTGTGCCTCATCCAGATAAATATATGCCTAAAATAAAGAGGGAAAAGCTGAAGTTGAATCAAACCAAGAAATGCATAGGATAACAAGCTTCAAGGAGGTCTCTCACTTTGTCATTCCAGGAATAGACTTTGCAAACCAGAAAAGAGAAGGAATCAATTGTTAGGTACACATCATTAGAAGTTGCAAACTCATCTCACAAGGCTTACAAGTTACAACAAAACACGTTATTTCAAACACTTCATCTTGCATACAACCACATAAGCAAATGACCAGTTTACTCCAATCTAACAGCGGAAAGGTGATCAAGAAGTCACCTCCTGCCTTAATTTCAAAAGCATCAAAACTCCACTAAAGATTAAACAAAGAATGTAACAATTATTTTCATCCAAGGTATGATTGGCAATAAATCTACAGACAAATGTCGTTCATGTTAACTATTACGTGGATCCCTTTAACTCAAGAAACAGGATCTATGATGTTCAATTGGTTCATGATGAGCTGCTAAAATCTTGATATGACATTTAGACCAACATTTTCACATATTCTAGTACAAACATTCATCCTAGATATGATTCTAAAAATTCTGAATGGAGAAACATAATCTATGATGTTCAGTTGGTTCATGACGAGCTGCTAAAATCTTAGCATGACATTTAGACCAACCTTTTCACATATTCTAGTACAATCATTCACCCTAGATGTGGTTCTAAAAATTCTGAATGGAATTAAAATGGAAATTGGATTATTGAAGCAGAAAGAAAAAAATTATACTCGGTGAATAGACCCTCCAAGGAAAATTAATGGCGGAAATGAAATGGGGAGAGAGAAACATGGGGATGTATATCCAATTTACACCTAAAATATTCGAAGCTTCTAAAAGTGTCATAAGGGGTTGACGACATATTAAAATTTCCTGATGAAACAACAGTAATGTCATCCGGGATTCATTTTCATCTTTGCATCCAAGCAATGTTTCCAAGTATATAATTTAGTCCTAATTTGTCATTTGAACCTCAGGATATGTGCATTAGTAACTTTTTCTAGTCCTAAATTGTCATGTGAACCTCAAGATATGTGCATTTGTAACATTTTCTCTTAGATCATTTATCCCTTATTATAGCTAAAGAAACAAATACATACCAGTAACCATTAACGTAGCAAATTCGGGTTTCATCTGCCCAGATCTAATGTCTTGGTTCATGTCAATTTTAGGTTATGGAAACGCAACAAATATTGCATGATACATCAGGTAATGTCTTAAAAATACTGGTCAAATCATATCCCAACCAAGTTTACATGTGTTTAATCGTGTCATGTGGTTAACATGCTTTATGAGTAATTTTAACCAACTTTGGGTTTTAAAAAATTACCAGCTTTAGTTATCATATTGCGATAGTCAAATAAAACATAAAACTTTTTGAAAGATTTCTGATTTCCCTAAAAGTTACAAATACAAAAAGATATACAACCAAAAATAGAAATGAGAATGTATGAAATTAATCAACAAAAAAAAATACAGATCATGCAAAGTTCATCCTCCATACCTTGTATTTTTTGCATATAGCAACTATCTCGGGAAGTTTGCGAACTCTCTTTCCATATTGTATATACCCTCCACAAGAACAATGATTTTCTTCCATGGTCTGTGTGTCCTGGGTTGACCCCGGGCAATTTGTTCTCTCAAAACTTTCTCCAACTCAGTTTGAATGGGATCGAAAATAGAGCAAGTCAGAGAGGAAAAAGCAAGTAAATTAAACATAAAAAAAATATACTCTTAAAATTTTACTTCAGTGGAAAATGAAGTTCTCTACATGACAATATAAGCAGGTTGTCTAAAATGACTCACTATTGTGCTGGAAAACACAAACGGTATCCCCTGATCTACGAGCACTATTAATAATGGAGAACCTACCTTGTTGTCGAACATCGAGAGAAAAAATTGTTAAGGTCCATTAATTTTCTTACTCCAAATTATTTAATGCACTTAATGAAAGACTTGTTTCACAAAATTTGCCCCAATACGTCCATATTAGGAGAGGGATTTGTAGCATATACCATTCCAGTGAAATCAAAAGAATAAACATAAGGCTAAAGGTTAAGTTTTGAAAATGTAAATGAAACATATTTTAAAGTCTTATTATTATTATCATTGGAATAACATACAATGAGAAACAGAAAATAAGCTACCCCAAATATCATTTCCACATAACCCATCTTAATAAAGGAAAATTGTACAAAACTACAAACCCTCAACCCCCAACCTCGCATCATCATAACATACAATTCTCCTCATCCTTTAATATGCTTACAGTTAATTTATGGAAACTCTCCTATAATATTAGTCTTATAACAGTTATTGGATAATTAGTTTACTAATTTTGCATAGGACACTTAAATATTATGCATAGTAGACCAAAATTACAGCTTACCTTTGGCTTCTGATGGTGTTATCGGGAAGTCAGATAGCAAACCTTCACAGAGAAGTACGCATTGTCGATGAAAGAAAGATACTCTTCAACTGGGTTGTAAGTTGTAACTATAGTTGTATGCAAAATTAGCATCAGCAGTAGCCACTTCTTGGGTTTTTCATAGCCTTCACCAACATCACAACAACCGGTTCTCTGATTGTTCAAAACATTATTTGGTTTCTCAAAAGAAAATGGGAGAAGATGGTGAAGATTTAGAGTAAGAAGGGAGAGGGAGGTAAGGAGGAAAGGTGAAAAGTGTTTTCTTCCCTTTCTAATGGAAAAAAGGTTTTTCCACCTTTGAGGGAGGTATGGAAAATTATTTTTCATCCTTTGTCAAACCAAACAACGTAGAATGATTGAAAAGAGGAAATTGTTTTCCACAAAAACGTTTTACACCCTACCAGACGGAGCCTAAGTGGTAATTCTAGTTGGTCAATCCATGCTCATTGCATCACTCAACGCAACCCAAGTAAGGGCATCTATAGAAGTACAACCATAAAACAAAAAAAAAGTACATACTCTTAGTTAAGGTGACAACATTTAACGAAATCCCAAAATCATATAGCCATAATTTCGAACACCTGCTATTTAATTTACATCAAGCTACTAAATCAAAGTTGATTAGAAACCAAGCCAGGACTCAAGAGTTTTCACAATCAATCTACATTAAGTGCTCCCAACTTCCCATGTGCCAACTATCAGCTAAACCAAAATTCTCACAACCAAAATAGGCCGGTTTGAAAGCTGTGCCTCCTTGGTATAACATTCAACTAAAAACACATACAATTTAGAAATGCGGAGCATATTCCACACCAAAAAAGTTACATAGAAAGACCAAGAAAGCGAAGGGTTTTCTATAAAAGTCCAATTACACCATATTAATTGAAATGAATACTAAGCTTAAAGCTGCAAAAGTATTATTTGGAAACGCAAATTAGCTTTTCTCAACCCTCCTAAATCAACTAAAAAGGCACCCAATTCAAACACGACTTGCAAATTTTCCAATAAAACACCCAAAATAATTCTTTGTGAATCCAATTACAAAAGATTAGTTTAAATGAATAATATCCAAGAGCTTGAGCCAGATTCAGCAATTTTTGAAAATTACGAATAAACTCGAACATAAACTTACTACCATGGAAGCAAGAGTGGAGTAACGAATAGCCAATCTTCTAGTATGATTCAATGTTCACAGACCTTAATCCAATCCTCGATTCCAAACGCTCAATTAAACCCTGCAAATTCAAACACCCAATTGAACTAAAAAGCAACGAAATGGGGAAATTAAATCCACAATCACATCTACCATTTTGAGAATTCACAGAGTAAGAAAATAAAAGAGATACTCATCTTTGAGATTTTCATCAAGAACCATAGCCACAGTAGAAGATTCATCGAAAACCCTAGCCGCCATTGTAGTATCATATTCATCAAAAACCATAGCCGTCAACTCCGGCACCAACATCGAAGAAATTAGTCCGTGAATAGTACTCAAAGGTCAGAATAATTAAAAAGTTCCTATATCTAAGAGAAATACTCCACGACGGTTCCTCCTCTTCCTTCTCTTCCAGTTCAGATCTCCAAAACATGGAGTTGGATGTGAAGATCAGAAGTGGAAGACAAGGGAGGAAGGAGACGCAACGAAAGTTTGAAAGTATGCAGTGAAAGGGAAGAAAAAAGGGAAATCAACTGGGCATATCAGAAATGAAACTACCGAAATGGTGAAGAGGAAAGGGGGAAACCCCAAAAGAACAAAGAGGAAGGGAAGCAGTGGAAGTGAAGACTGAAGATAGAGAGGTGGCACGAACTCAACGCTGGATGAAGAAGCCACGTAGCATAAGCTGGACAGAAGGGCAATATGAGTAATACATAGATATGAGTGGGGGCAAAAATGACAAAACACTATTGCTGCAATAGTAAATCCAAGTTTACATGTTTTAAAGTGTTAGGATTCAGTTGAAGGGAATCTTTTAAAAGGTTTTCAATATATTAAAACAAAATACATATTTATGTAAGGTCTTGTTTGATTCACCTCGAGGACTACTTTAAGAATATCACAAATTATAATTTTTAATATTATGTAATTAAAGATAAAAATGATACAGTATAAAATGTGCATTTGCAAACGTGAAAAAAGAACAATAACACTATTATGGAACGGGTGAATTGTTAATAAAGTTTATACTCCAACTTCTTATGAATCATTAGGTCAATTGAATTATCATGCTATTAAATAAATTACGATCATAAAATAATTGGCTAAAACTTTAGTATTGAGTACTATGAGAATAGCAGCACACTCAATCAATATGAATGCAAGTTGATATCAACAATAGTATTGTCATGATTATAGGTTAGAAGTAAAAAGAGAATCATACAGGTATCAAGATAGACATAAGAAAATCAATAATGTGTCGATAAGTTGATAACAATATTAAATTGAAAAAGATGGTCTAATTGTCTAAATTTGATCAACAATTGCAAGATAAATGACAACAAAAGTACAACTAGAGCGGTGAAAAAGGTCGGCCATCTAAATTTGATCATCAATTATATTGCAATATAACCTAAGCAATTTATAAATGTTTTATAGTCCAAGTACCGAAATCGTCACAAGTAGTACTATCTAAATTGAACCATAGTAAAAAAAAAAAAAAAAAAAAACCAGAAAAACAATAGTGAGAAAGAAGTGAAAAGAACATGAAAATGATTACCTCAGCTCCCACTAACCCAACTAAAGAATAACTTATCGCCTCATTTGACATATACTTCGTATATACCTAAGCATATTTCACGTGTGCCTAAACATGTCATGATAGAAGATCAAAAAAATTACATTTAAGATAAAGTTATACGAAGTAGTTCACAGATAAATCGCGTGCATACATTCTTCATAATCATTAGATATCGACACATCAATACGAAACTCTTTTATTTTCAAGTTGAATATAAGCATTACATCTCATGATAACCCTCTCAAAATTGGCAGCCTTTCCTTTTTCATATGTGTATCATGGAAGAGGCACAAATAACCATGCAATATTCAAGAATAAATGTGATTAATTGATATTTTATTGAAAGGATATGAAAGATTGAATCAAGATTAAGAAGTTTGATTCTTAAATAAAGTGAACAAAAGAGAAAAGAAATAAAACAATTAGATTCATATGAAATGTAAACAACACAAATCCTCATTAATTGATTCTCGTATTGTTTGCTCATAATTAAAACGCTCCTTTCCACAGGGTCCAAATTCAAATAAAAAACACAAATATTAAGTATAACATTGAAGAAATAGGTTAATTTTGACATCATATTAAAGAAATCGCTTGAGGGCGTCGGTGGCAGTAACTCGGACGTTCCAACCTACTACATTAGAAATACTTCTAATAAAATGTTCAACAAAATAATAACAATGATAAGAAAATGATACTCCAAAAAATATTTTAAGGAAGGATTTGAGATAGGAGTAGAACCACTTGCTTCTATAGAAGATGGAAGGCAACCAAAAAATAAAACAATCAAACCGTAAAACAAAACCAACACATAACTTATTAATCAAATAACTTCGATGAACATTAAAGTTTAACAAAATTAGACAAACATGAAATAATATATAACTAGTGTGTAGCGTGGGCGATGCGCCGGTTGCTACTTTGAATAATTAAACTAGTATTTTGGCCCGGGCGATGCCCCAGAGTATTATGTGAATAACAATTAATTATTATATTAAATGAAATTATGTAAGATTTTTTTCACAAGTTAATTTTTCTGTAATATATTTATATTAATTTTGCAATAATAACATATAAAAAGTCATAGCTCAATTGGATAACACTTTAGTGTAGAAAATGAAGGTTGCGGGTTCGAATCTTATACAAACCATTTATCTCATTTTTTAAATGAAAGTGGATTGATGACAATGTTGATTTATGGATTGAGGGAGAGCGACATGTGGCATGTAGACGTTTATAGAAACGCCTTTTAATATAAATATATAGTATAGATAGATTCGAATTTTTTTTTCAACTCAATATTTGACTAAGATACATGTAGACCATAAAAGTGAAAAGATTCATTAAGTTCATCAACTACACATGTACATTACCTTCACCATGCAAAATAATTTTCCTAATGTTTTAATTGTTTCATTCACGGTTTTCCTAATATTGTAACTGTTATTTTTATTCTAATATAGTCCATACAAAATAAGAAGTAACATAAAAATTTAGTTGTTTTAGACTTCATGTTAACATGTATTATAAATTAATGTGCATGGATAAATAACAATTAGTAGTTGGTTAAGATGGTAATGAGAGTTATTCTCCAAACTTGAGGTCTTGTATTCGAACCTTACTAGTTTTTGGCCCGTTCTACGAACGGACTATTTATAAGAATGTACTTCATGTAAATACTTCATAGGCATGTGGATCATATTTTTCCAATACATGTATTTTGTTTACCCCCAAAAAATACGGAGTATTTATTAAGCATTTGGGTGGGCTAAAGCACACTACCATTAATAGTTCAGTATACACATTTCTCTATAACCTAGATGTCGCAAAAGTATAAGTATGCTTTTGCAATGAAATTTTAAAGTATACGAAAATCTTCGGAAATTTTGTGAAACACTACCTTTAAGTTTAGTGGTTTTGTGAATTGCTACCTTTTAAAAACTTTTTTTAATTTTACTACCTTATAAGTTTGATTTGTTTGACTAACACTACCATTTGACGTTTTCCGTTAATGTTTTTCGTCGTGTATTTGTTCTATTCTTTTAAATATATGCGTTCCTTTGCCGTTTTGTTCATTTGCCATATTAAAAAAATCGTTGTAGTGGGGTTCAAAGACGGAAAATATTAACGAAAAACGTCAAATGATAGTGTTAGTCAAACAAAACAAACTTATAAGGTAGTATAATATAATTTTCTTTTCAAAAGGTAGCAATTCACAAAACCACCAAATTTAAAGGTAGTGTTTCACCAAATTTCCAAAATCTTCCAAATTGCGTCAGCATCTCTGTCTTCAATTCATTGAGACGGCTCATTCTAGATTCCATTGTCTGTTGTTGTGTAATCCAAATAAGTACCATGGAGCTTTGATCTAACACGATGGGGAAAAAACTTAAAAGCAAGTAATTTTTTTTTGGTAGTTATTACAAACAAACAAAAGATCAGTGCTCACCTCTTTCATTCTTCAACTCCTAACACAATATTTGTAATTCTTCTTTGCTCAGCATGTTTTAGACCCTTCAATACAGCTAGCAAGAGCTTAATTAAGACTGCAAGGCATTGTGGGAACCCATCCAACAGTTGTCCTAACATTTCCTGTTTTCTTATTCTTCTTCCAAGCACCATCTACCAGAAGAGTGTCAGCTGTATTATTCATACCTGACAACCAAACTTCCCTTTCCTTCAGACCATTCTGGTTGCCAGTAAAAACCATATGATCTGCCCTTAAAAAAAAAAAAGTTGTGAATTTTAGTAAAATTGAAGTAGTTTCAATTGCATTAACCAAATGACCTCACTCTCCAGTATCTCGCCTAGTATTTCAATTGATTGCCAAGTGCGGACAGCGAAAATAGATTCATGAAGCATACTTACAGTGATGCCACGCCCACAAAGGCTCAAGGCAGTGACACTATTCCAATGCTCTGCAAAATTCAGACATCCATCTCCAACACCAGTTGCGACAGCGGTGGCGAAAACTTTAGACCTCAGCAACCTCGTCAAAACCCCAATGCCATCACTCTGCTGACCAGATCCAGTTTTCCCCATAGTAATCGCTTTCAACGGCTCTCTCCTCCTAACAACCTTCATCTCCACCGCAACTCCGCCTATATTTATACAAATATTAAAATTCACATATAAATATAGAATTAAGTAGAGCTGGCAATGGGTCGGGTTGGGTCGAAATCAGGTCGACCTGTTTATAAACGGGTTGAGATTTCCCCGACCTGAACCCAACCTGTTTAGTTAAACGGGTTGAAATTTTCAACCCAACCCAACCTGGAAATAAACAGGTCAACCTGTTTTCGACCTGCTGACCTGTTTACTTATTTTTTTTATTAAAAATAATCTGCTAACCTAATAACCTGTTTTTCCAATCTGCTAAATAATAAGTCTCAAACAGGCTATATTTGCCATTAATTAATGCCCTGTCACAAGTCATAAGGCTTAATACATCACCAAATCTTAAATTAAAGTTTAATACATGATCAAATCCAACATAAAACTAAAATTCAAGTAGATTACAACGCATCAATATATTGTTCAAATTAAGCTAGTTGGAATCTTAAGAAATTAAGCTAGTTGAAATCTTAAGTTCCTGGTGAAGCAACTATGGGTGAGGATGGAGTATCATCCACATTCACGACCGCGTCAACTTGTTCTTCCACCTTCAACTTCATGATGTTCACATGTTCCTCCAATTATCTGAATTTTTAAGCTTCACATGTTCAACTACAACAAACAGTTTTAAGCACATAATTTTTTGGTAATATACATGACAATGCTTAACTTTAAGCTGGTCAGAAATGAAATCAATGTTTTAAAAATTTCAAGCAACAAAAAAAAGCTAGCTTTACTCCCCTTCGGTCTAATGGGCTTTGCAATCTCTATTAACTTACATCTCCACCTTATAATGGAAAAGAATTTTTAAAAAGCAAATGAAGTTGAGATAGTAACATCTCAACTCCTAATTGGCAATGACGTTGATATTCCATTTCCATCAACAGAGGATTTATCATTGGTGGACTAATTTTTGTAAACACAAAAAGACTAACATAAAAAATATGCAACCAATTTGGATATCACAACCAAATCGAATAATCATCATCATCACTGTTTTGTCAAATTTGGTCTAATTAAAAAATTTATTCTCAGACAAAAACCCTAAAAAATCGAAAACCCTAAGAAAAATTGGTTTGATTATGAAACTCAGACAAATCACAATGGAATACGAAGATTTCTCAGCAATTATATAACATCTAACTCTAATCATCTTAACAACAAATATAAACAACATAAATTATTAATCATACAAAAAAATCGAATGAAAGTTTTAAAAAGACTTACTTGGATGTTGAATCAGAGTGGGTGATCGACTAGCGTCGTCGGGGATCGACGAGCGGCGCAGTGGTGAGTGGAGGAGGCGCCGTGTGAGAGATTAGGGTTTCACCGTTTCAGTTTAGAGAGAGAGAGTGAGAGAGAGTCACTGAGTGAGAGACTGAGAGAATGAGAGATAGGCGTGAGAAATTCTAGGGTTTTCTTAGACCTAAAGGCTAAAGCCCAAACAAAAGAAGCCCAGAAATAATTAAAGATTTTTAGTAATTTTTTAAAAAAACATCTAAACGGGTTAGCGGGTTGGGTTAGCGGGTTGACAGGTTGACGGGTTGGCGGGTTGACCTGTGACCCAATAATTAAACGGGTTAGGCGGGTTGCTTTCGGGTTGGAGTTTTCAACCTGACCCAACCTATTTATTAAACGGGTTGGGTTGGGTCGACCTGTTTAGTTAAACGGGTTGAAAAATCTTGACCCAACCCAATAATAACGGGTTGGGTTCGGGTCGGGTTGGTGGGTTGGGTCAGCTTTTGCCAGCTCTAGAATTAAGATCAAATATGGGTATGATACCTTATTTGATCAACTACCATAAAACCACAACCGTTTCAAATCAACTATTTATTTAGTATTCTATTAATTAATTCAATTGATGAAAACGGTCAAAAGTAAATTGAGGAAAATGAAGAATTAAGAAAGAATTCATTACCTTGTATGAATCAATTCATGGTTTCAATGTCACTTTATTTGCTGAAAACGGTTAGAGGGTAGATGGATTGAGAAGTGAATTTAATTAATGGTTGAAGGTATCTCAATTAAATGGGCATTTGATTTGAAGGGTGAAGGAAAAATATGAAGGGGATGGGATCATGGAAGATGAGGGGAGGCTGAAAACGGGGAAATGAATAAAGGGGAAAAGGGAGAAAATTTTGGTGAAAATACAAAATGACACGTGGCAGATGTGGTTAGGATTTTATAAAAGAAAAGATGACATGTGGCAGATGTGGTTTGGGTTTTTATAGACTAGGTATAGATTGTATTGATTTTTGGTTGTTAATAACATCACATAACCTTGGATGATGCGACGTAAGCAGGAGAGTTCTATGTGACACATAAATATTTTTCGCAATGCCTTTTAATATATTAGTATAGATAGATAAGGAAGGCGTTACGCCGCTGTTGATGATGATCCAAAGGTGGAGTGTTGGCGTTAGTTGGGTTTCAATGTTAGTGCATGCTTGACTACTTCAACTAAGAATATGAATAATATGAAGAAGACGGTGGTTGGAAATGAGTGTCATGGGCTCAAGGGCATTCTTAGTTTATTGGGCATGACAAAGAAGTCGGTTTTTCTTGGGTTGAGAGAGTAAGATGTAATAGAGTGAGGGAGTCGGTTATTTTTTTTTTGGGAAACAAATCGTGTTATGTCAAGTAGTGGAATGATCAATTATGATTAAAACCGATTTTTAGAGTGTTTAAATTTTGAAATGTTGGGGGTGTAAATGTACTTTTGGCCGGAGTGACGAATGAGAATGGTTAGATGAGGTTTTGGAGGCTTTGCCTTAAGGCCCTATTTGGTTAGGAGCTGTTAATTATTATCTGGTCTGATTAGCTGTTAGTTGTTTGTATTAGCTTGTTTGACTAGCTGGTTGAATTAGTTGTTTGTGTAACAGTGTTTGGTAAATTAGCTGTGAGCTGGTAGCTGTTTAATATATAAAATGACCATTAAGGAAATTGATATAATTTGTTGTTTGAAACTTTGTTTCTTATCAATATTAGACAAATGGTTTATTGTGTTGATTATTTTCTTTTTATGTCTTGAATAAGCATTGAATAAATAAAACAAGTTTATTTTAAATAAATTATTCTTAATTTGAAATTTTAAATATACAAATTTTTGATTTGCAAATAGAGAAACACTACTCATAACATTACAAACATGATTACAAACAAACAAACATTTACATCAAAAAAAAATAACATTACAAACATGATTACAATAGTTTTCAAGTATTTCAAAGTTCTAATATATAGGGATTGTTTTGTACTCCCTCTGTATTTTTTTAAGAGATACACTTGTCTTTTCCGGCCGTATTTATTTAAGAGATACACTTGCTATTTTTGGTAACTTATCAACCCCACCATCTAATTAAATAATCTATTTACACCCACCCCCACCACCATCCCCTAAAATGACATGGTCCCCACTTATTTTACTTATTAAAATATCTACCCAACCCCACTTGTTTTATTACTTTATTTCATTCAATTCTTTTTCTTAATACCCGTGCCCGACCAAGTGTATCTCTTAAAAAAATACGGAGAGAGTACAAAAGAGGGAAAGGAAATGCCATCAAGAAAGGGAAAGAAGGGGAAATGAATGTAAAAGTGTTTGATTTCAAAGGTTGTTTGTTTCATAATAACCCCACCACAATCCGTCACTTAGGAGTCACGACTTTGCACCTCCCCCACCCCCCTTCACCGGCACGGCGCGCGACGCCTCCCTTCCCCCTTCTCCAGCCCTCCGGAGTCTCCCTCCCCCCTTTTTCGGCGCCTCCTCTTCCCCTCAACACCAGGTGATATGTTTCTCTCTCCTCTCCTCATCTCCTCTCCTCTCCTCTCCTCTCTTTTAGATCTGGTGGTTGGGGTTGTTCACGGGTGGTTTCGAGGTCGTTGGTTTGTTTTTTAAGTAGGTGTGGTGATTTTGGTGGGTGGGTGGGTTGTTTACATGGTGGATTTTGGGTGGGTTTTGTGGTGGTTGACCCCGATGAACGATGACAACACCGACGAATGATGACAATTACCGACGAACGATGACAACACCGACGAATGATGACAATTACCGACGAACGATGACAACACCGACGAAAATGGCGACTCCGACGAGGATGACGGCTCCGACGATCTAATGAGGGTGTCATGTGGTTGTGGGATGGTGTTGGCATGGAGGTGTGTTAGTGGTCATGGTGGATGTGTTGTTGACTTAGGGAAAGGGAATGGAAATATCATAGGGGGTGGGGTGAAATGGTGAATCAGAGTAGAGCCATTTGGGGGTAAAGGTAATGATTAAAATGACATAACAAACAACAAGGGAACTTGCCAAATTCATTCCCATCCCTTTCCTAAATACCTCCAACCAAACAGCCCCATAATGCAATACAATACACGAGTCTAGTGTAACAAATATATTGAACATTCAAACATCAAGTAAGAAGAAAATTGAGTTTAGATGACGGAGGCTAATGTAGAACCAAAATTCTGAATTTAAATTGTAAAAAACATTAAAAATTCTATACTCAATTAGAATTAGAAATTAAAATAAATAAATTAGTTTACATGGATACAAAGTTACGGATAGAAAAAAGAAAATAAAGGTCAAATGAGGAGACTAATGTGTGAATAATGTTTTTAGAGGGAAACTAGTATTTGGGCCGGGGCGATGCCCCGGGTTGATACACGTATAAAAATTTTAAATAAATTTCAATACTCTGTATTATTAAATTGTCATTTATTATATTTTGTTATGAAAAAATGACATATAATTTGATTTGGAGTAGTGGTTAATTGTTTGTTTACAATTAGAGGTCACGGGTTCAAGACTTGTACCACACATATTTATCATTTTTAAATAATTGTGTATGACATGGAACATTGAAATGAGATTAGTGCGAGTGCCACGTGGCACATAGGCTTGTTTATCCACGCCTTTTAATATATTAGTATAGATATTTGAGGTTGGTAAGGGTTGTAATTTTAGGCAATGTTAGGACAAAATAGGAAATTGATATTCACTCTCTCAAACCTCTAATTACAAAAAAGTCCTATAGTGAGCTTTTTCAGAATTACTCCAAAACTCTCTTCCAATCATCTCCTAACCAAACACTTCTAATTAGCATTTTTTAAAGGTTAATCCTTTAATTCAATTCAAAAAGCTCTTTTTCCTCAAACATTTAATTCAATATAAAAATTGTTGTTTTTAATTTCTTTAAAAAAAAATTAAAAAAAATCAGCCAGCAGTTTAATTTTGGGCCCCGAATTTGTGTATGTCCACCTAGATCTCCCAAGAGCAGGCCCCGTCATATAAAACCCAATTGTTTTTTTTCTTTTTTTCTTTTATCTTTCTTATCAGCCGTATAAAGACTCACACCAAAGCTGAAATCCTGAAATCCTAAAACCCTAGCCGGCGCATTCGAGGAGAGAGAAAAGCGAAGCAACTGCAGCAGAAGAACAACAGCTATGGGTAATCTCCAAATCCCTCTTCTTCTCTTTAAAGAACTTTCAATATCCACTTTTTCATTCGAAAAGTTCGTCACTTTTGAGTTTCAATGGTGTTTATGTTTATGATTTGGTTATGGTGATCATTGATTTTCAGGTAAGGTTCACGGATCATTGGCGCGTGCCGGTAAGGTGAGAGGGCAAACCCCCAAGGTTGCCAGTCAAGACAAGAAGAAGAAGCCCCGTGGACGCGCTCACAAGCGTTTGCAATACAATCGCCGTTTTGTTACTGCTGGTACGTTTTTCTCTCTCTTCTAATTTTTGAAGTTGTTTCTGGATTTCACTTTGATTAATGTTTAAAGCATATAGATTAATTTGTTTGTGGAATCACCAAATAATAGTGATTATAGTTAATGCGATTGTTTGCTTTAAATTGAAGGACATTAACGATAAACCGCTATCAGAACATCAGATGATTTTTCTCCTTTTATCTGATTTCATCCCTTTCCGTTTCTTGTACTTGGTGCGATTTTTGTGAGTGCATTAAAATATACTAGTAGTAATTTAGTAAGATACTAGTTTGATTTTAGGTAGAAAAAACCATCAAATTATTGATTTGATACCGAGCTTTGTTATCACGCTGTTAATTAAGCACATTTTCCCCTTAAATTTCTCTATGTTGCTTGATGTAGAATATGAGTGAGTTGTTTATGTTGTCTTTTAGTTTTAGATTTATTACCGTTTATGCTAAAATTAATCTTTTTCCTTGTTGGACTTTTAAGTGCCATGAAATAATGATATAGCATATAAGTAGCTGTTAATTCACTGTTGGCGAATGCAGAAAACTTACCGAAGTTCATTGTTTGAGCTGAATTTGTGGGATGGGGGTTGTGTTTGTTGTTTGTGTTTGTGAATTACTGCGAATTATTGCTACATTGGCTTTCTGTTTGGTTGCCATGTTCTTATTTTAAAAATCTAGCATGTTAGGTATCAAATGGGGTATAACTGAGTTCATTAATCCTTGTTGATCTTGAATGGTTTTGGTTAAACCTTTTAAAATGTCGCTGAAGTTTATGTTATTGAAGTTCAATTGGTAGTTTGGTATGGTTTTTGGTATAGTTGTGAGCCTAACTGAAGTTTATGCTATAAACTTATAGTAGCATTGTAATTTGTAGTGTTATACTGTAACTTTACACCAATATAAGTTTTTGGTATAAACTAGCAATGTAAGATGAGTATTATACTGTGTGCTAGTCCTTTTTGTCCCTTTGTCCTACTCAGTTAGGCTTTGATATACTTCCTCCATTCTTTTTACTTGCACCATTTGATGTTTCATGCTTTGCTTACGTGCTTGATCATCTTGTTCTACTTTTCAATATAGATATGAAAGTTATTTATAGCCAAAATAATATTTTTGCGACAAGGTAATTATGTGCTTGATTATTTTGTTCTGGTTTTCATTATGTTAAATTTGATTTCAGTTGTTGGATTCGGCAAGAAGAGGGGACCCAATTCCTCAGAGAAGTAAAGAGATTGAATAGCAAAATGTGAAGTCATGCACGCAGCAAGAATGTCATATTGCTTTAGGATATCTTAGTATTGCTCTATTACCTCTTGCCTCCGGATGTTAATGGCTTCAGAATCGTATTTTATTTTTTTTTGAGCTAGAGAGCTAAACTATGTAGTTGGAGCCTTGTTTTTCCGAGCTAGTTAAAAATTGTCACCTTGTCGCATATTTGCACTATTCCATTTGAAGTTTTGTTGGTCTTGAAGCGAATAGGTGATCAACGTGTACCTATTGGCCATGAATCTAGGTTTCTTTTACAAGGAAATTTTGTTGCATATTTGTGATTTATTGTTCTTATCACGGTTTGATCAACTTTCTGGTAATTTGTTAGATTATCTTGAAACATGTTCTTGCTGATGATATGCTATCAAGAATTGGTGCATACATATTCTTAATAGTTTGGATTTTCTTCTCAATTTCAATCCGCCAATCATTCATTTGAAAACATCTTTGTCTATGGTAATACTGGAACAGTTAAACTTGAAGATTTCATGATTCTTGATCAAGTGGAGTTCACATACTTATGAATCACCAATTCACCATTGTAATGAGTGAAGAGGCTTCTGTAGGACAAGAATGTATTGAGTCAGTTGACATTAAACATAGGTTTCTGTAGGACAAGAATGTAATGAGTCAGTTGACTTTATTGGGGTAAAAAAATTCACTTTCATTACAAATTTTTGAGATAATTTAAGCATAACAAATTTTAAACCATAAATCATACAAATTAATTAAATATATTTAGTAAAAAAAATGAAAAATAATTTGAGATCCTGTTTAATAGGTGTATATGGACAAGAAATCAATCCCGTAAAAAAGGGCTTGATTTTTCCTTCTAGACATGTTATAAGGGAAAAGAAAAAAAAGTAAGCTTAGGTCCAGCCTGCTATCTATCTGAGCCCGCAAATGATCAGCTCTAGCAAAAGGGAGTGAAGTACACGATTGAGACCTAAGTTTCAAATAAATCATCCACCAGGACCTCAATCTTATTTACTCACCAATTGAGACCTAAGGTTAAGAATCATGTCTAACTCACCGGAGCATGACGGGAACAAAATTACAAACTTAGGTCCTTTACTCAACAACTTTTAATAACATAGGTCCTTACTGCTTAATTACACATGAGTTTTCTAATATTCAAACTCCAAATTTAAGATTTGGAAATCATCAAAATAATGCAGCCTGCTATAAATGTTCCTGCACTACTGCACTCTTCCGCAAAACCAACTGAAGCAATTTCCTTTTGTTTCTCCGCACACAAAATAACAAGCAATAATCAATGCTCTGCACTGCAGAAATTACAAGCAAACCAACGAAAAGGCTACATATATCCTCTGGGTATGGAGTAGTGCCATACCCTGGGCTGTGATTGGTTTAGATTTACAAATATCATGTGGGGTTGCTATTTTAGATTTAAATTTAAATCCCATGTGGGGTTGCTTGTGTAAAAACAACCAATGGGAGCACAGGGTATGACACTATTCCATACCCAGGAGGTATATGTATCAGCTTCCGCAAACCAATGTTCTTGTACTTCTAGTTCTTGCATTCTACATATTACAACAATCTTAACATAGAGCAGCGTGTCAACAATCTCAGCACAAAAAAAGTAATACTCCATCCGTATTAATTTAAGAGATACACTTGGTCGGACACGTATATTAAAAAAAAGATATGAATGAAATAAAATAATAAAACAAGTGGGGTTGGGTAGATATTTTAATAAGTAAACAAGTGGTGACCATGTTATTTTGGGATTAGGAGGTGGGGTGGGTTTATGAAATTATTTGTTTAATAGGATGGTGAATCATGGGGTAATTTAAATGTGTTATTTAATTAGATGGTGGGGTTGATAAGTTACTAAAAATGGCAAGTGTATCTCTTAAATAAATACGGCCGGAAAAGGCAAGTGTATCTCTTAAAATAAATACGGAGGGAGTATATATATAAGACTAATATAGTGAAACCACAAGGATCCTTCCCATCCCCCCCCCCTCTAATCCAGACGATGCTACTAAAGGCTCCATCATGCAGCAAATTGCCCACATTTAACTCACCTTTGGTTAGCAATGATCAGAATTTTCAGGCCCCAAACGGTGAGTAAGCTCACGTCCTGATTGGTGATTAAAACTAAAACATAGATCCTTCTTTTGTGCTTAACTCAGCAAAAGGAGACAAACTAATGCTGACATTGACTAATCAACTTAAAGACAAGAGGGCACTATCGTAAATTCATACAACAACTCAAAAATCAGACCTTTGATATAAATATCTTAAACACTTTGAAATCACAAACAATTTTTAACCATAACCTTACTTTGTCAAAATAATTAAGCTAATAATTATCATAAAGCCTTTAATTGAAAGCTGCTTAAATCTAGGGCTACTACACTGGTAGTATTCACTTGTTCTTCTTTGGTTCCTTGTTATATTCATCTACTAGCCCCTCAACATCTTTCCAGAAAAGACCTTCCACCAAAACTCCATCCTTAGTGAACCTGTGAGATTAGTCAAAATGATGCAAATAAGTAAATAATTCAGGATCCTCAAAATATGAATGTATGAAAAGTATGTGTTCTAAAGTGTATAGAGAGAAACCATTTGGTAACACTCTTAGTCAACTCAACAGGTTTGTTAGCGGAGATTGATTTTGGATCAGCACTTTCGATTGTTAGAGTGTACATATCAGAGAACCTTGGCAACTTTGAAGATACCACAAGGCCTGTAGCATTGTAAGATCCCTGAACACAGCAGAAATCACAACTTTTATATGTTTGCAATAAACTCAAAATAGGAAAACTAAGAAAACTGCATATGCACTACACGTATCACTATAGACTATAGAGCAAAAGGGCAGAGAACCAATAAACAAACGGTGCATAGATGAAAGCTAATTTAAGCTACAAAGTAAAGTCTCTTTCAAATTTCAATTATCCAAAGAGAATAACCTCACATCTTACACTAAATCCTGATTCAATCACACATCTTATTCGACAAACATTGAAGGAAGTGAAGTCCGGACAATACTTCTCATATGTGAATACTAGATGCAGGGTTAAACGAAAAACTAAGCCCAAAATACTTTGCAGACTGAGACATACTGTAAACGTTCCACAGCAAGGTCAAAAAAATAAGATCAACAGTAAGCAGGACAGCAGGTCACATAAGCCACATGAAATGTGAATAGTCATGAAAAATTGTAGCTCATTTGTGGTGTCACGGATGGCAAGTTACTCTATGGAAATCGACTCTTTTGTAAGACTATGGCTAAAGAGTTTCATTGCAAATCTATAGGAAAAGCTGCATATATTGACCCCCTTTCCCTACCATAGTGGGAGACTGTGAGCCTCATTAGAGGCACTTAAGCAACTGTCGGTACGAGACAGCAAGATGCCTACCCTACTTCCTAGATACTATGTTCCAAACAGTATATTGCATATAATACTTATATCAACAAATCAGACTTAAAATACAGAATACGCTACACAAATGAATATGCCAACAGTATTCATCAAAATTTGAAGGCTCCACATTCTAGATTCACCCAAGTTTCTTTTCATTCAAGGAAAAATGTAGCCTGCAAAGGGCCCAAGCTTATAAATGGATCGATCACCATTTTGAACAAACTGTATAATAAATGCGATTTTTTATCTACTGAATACCAGATGAGAAAAGGGGTAAAATTAACACCAAGACCATGTATTCAGCTGCAGACCTTTTAGCATGACGCTCTACAAGACATATACATTATAAAAGATGGTGATGTAAAGATAAACAGGGAAATGACTAGCTATCTTCAGGACCCTGGTACCATGGGCCAAAACATAGACTCATGAACATTGGCGTGACAAAGAGAAGCTTGTTGCTTGTGAAGGCGGACATTTTCGGAATATATAGTTATATATTATTTTTCATGATCGCAATTTACAAATCAGTCCATTTAATTTCTGTTCACCAAGCAACTAATTTAGCATCCAAGTGACATAGTACATAAATGCAGACCCCAATTTTAAATCCATAAATGGATGATGTTTTCTGAAGTTGAGCACCATGCATCATGTCAACGCTAAATGTCCATATTTTAGAAATAAGATGTTCAATCAACTAAAACTATGCCTTGATCTGTCACATGCCTAAACATCAAGACATACTCACAACATTCAATGAGAAGCCTATAACTCATGGGAATCACACTTATCTTTAGATAAAAACACTTGATTCTCATTCTAGCACTAACAAAAAAAATCTCATTGGAATATACTTCCTCTGTTCTTATTTAAATGACACAATTATTTAGTCACGTTTGCCAATGCACGATTTCAAACATTAATATCTTCAAATATGCATAAGAAAAAATTATAAAATTTTGATATTTAAAAAATATTTATTGAGACGAATCTAACAAGACCCCACACGACTATGTTTTTTCTTAAAGTATAAACCACAAAAGGAAGTCAAAGGAACTTGTGTGAATAGTGTCCAAAACTCAATTGTGTCATTTAAATAAGAATGGACGAAGTAGGATTTAAGGTTATATCTTACATGATATAACCTCCAATTGTCTAACTTTAACGAGAAAACAATAAAGTAATTTTGTAAGATTCTGAGTTCCTACCGATGGAGGATAGGTGAACATTATAGCGTTCTTTTCCTTTCTGTAGATGATCAGCTGCAGCAAACCATTGAAGACAATATATGTGCAAGAAAGTCAAGGATTAACCATTTCATACTAAAACAGATCTAGACATCAGTTACTGCAGCTTGGTTGCAGGGAAAAATATATAGCTTACAGGTTATCCTTCCACCTACAAGCCCTTATATCACCTGGGCCTTCAATGAAACTACCATTCAAGAGGGTACCATTTAAGATGGTACAGTTTGTGGTATAGAAGGAACAAACCACCAATAACCTACCAGAAGAAAACAGAAAACCACCAATAACCTACCAGCAATAGAAATCACTACGACACAACAAGCTTTAGTTAATAACTAAATAAACTCACTTTCGATGTGCAATACCAAAGTTCTCCGATGCACTTAATGGGTTATTCAGAACGGCTCAAAAATCATGCCTAAAGATATAATTTTTCCAGTCATCAATTACATTCTACGTCATATTTATGAAGTTATAGTCCCAATCTCTCATTTCCTGTGTAGCTCACATGCAAGCATCAGA
The DNA here is from genome assembly GCF_020520425.1 of Spinacia oleracea. Lineage (NCBI taxonomy): Eukaryota > Viridiplantae > Streptophyta > Magnoliopsida > Caryophyllales > Amaranthaceae > Spinacia > Spinacia oleracea. The sequence continues at coordinate 105,786,795 of NC_079487.1, forward strand.
CACAAATATTCAGCCATGCATCAAGAATAAAAACGAAGAGCGCAAAGCACTGGCAAGCAACATATGGAGTGGTCTTGACAAGGAGAACACTTGCTTGAGTTGATAACAACAGCAGCATGCACTATCAACCCTAAAGTGATGAAGCTCTTGAGAGGTCAAGATTCACGATAGAACCCAATTTTTCCACCTAGTTGAGAATTTAAGTTACATGATGACTCTTGTTTAAAAATTATTGGTCACAAATGACACTTCAAAAAAGATTTTGCAATATAAAGATGAAAAGTGAACTCAGTTCCCTTGTAGTTGTAGTTCCACTGAGCATGAAAAAACCTACAGAGTACGGAGTACTACGTATTATACAAGACAGGGTACAAAATAACACCAAGTATTTTATAATGTGAGTCTAATGATGGCATTTTATGTCATTAACAGTTTCAACAAATTGGTTAAGCTCACTATTTACCAAGGTAGTAAATGAGAATCGGTATTAGTTAGTAGTGTTGTTAACAGTGGTTGACCATCTAGTGAAAATGGAAAACGAAACTAATGAAAGTAAAGGATATAATATGATGCAGCCGATCAAAAAATCCTTGTTCTCCGGGAACTTCTTAGGGTAAAATTGTGCCACCAGGGCAATGGTTATGATAAAAGTTCCCATCAACAGCCGAACATTGCTCATCCTCACATTTTCCACATATCCGCGACTCTTAACAACCTTGAAAAAACAATGAACAGATAGTCAGAGTCTCAGTACAAACGTGACAATCTAATTTAGAGTTCTAAATAATATTCCCTATTCACATTCCCAGCATCTGCGACAGTACAAGGGACAAAATTGTGAATATTAACAAGAGACACTCCAACACACAAGAAAGATTGATCTAATTGTATGGATGGTTTCAATACAAAGATACATTGTCCTAGTTCTAAATTGTCGAGTGATAAGCCAAAAGCAAAGTCTGGATTCTGACTTAGTTCTTAACCTTTTAGGCAACATCATTGGCATAAATCGTAACCTAACCACCCTCTTTGTTCCAAAACACCCAGCTCAAACTGCATTTAAATAATGTGACCTATAATTAAATTCGCATTCACTCGCAACCCATAATCAAAATCCACAGAAGGGTTCATCTTACTGCACTTGAATCTTCTTCACTGAGCAAAAGACAATCAATTTGCGCGTTGACTATTCTTAATCAATATATCAAAATTTATCTAACTCATTGCAAACACAAATCTCATATTAAACCCTAAAACAACCAAAAATTGAAACAAAATCCCGACGAATTAACATAAAATTCATCCAATTCCCAACGATTCAAGGTACAGAGAATTAAAATTCTTGAAATAAGTGGAAATCAAACCCATACAACTAAGAGATCGGAAAAAAAAAACACAAAACCAAGAAATTGAGGAGAGAAAAAAACCTCACTAGCAGATTCGTCAAGGATATGTTTGAGGGAATTATGATCCAACAAATTAGCTTTTTTAGGGTTTTGCTGCTTCGTCGTGGTGGTGTTTGATTCGGACGACATTTTCTCTCTCTAAAAATTGGTCGGAAACTGAGGAGAATGGTGGTAGTGATGGTCGCTTTGAATTTTCTCTGTTCGAAACGAGTTTTATATCTCGTCGTCGATGATATATATATATAGGCGCGTGTTTCGGCGTTTGTACAATGTGGAAGACGACAGGGAAAAAAAATTGCTCTCGTTGAGAGTCGAACTCAAGACCTCCCGCTTACTAAACGGGTGCTCTAACCAACTGAGCTACGAGAGCTAGTATGACAAGTGATGGAGTTTTAAAGTATATGACAAGTGATGGAGTTTTAAATCTATATAATTCTTGTTTTTTTATTTCTGCAAATCATGATTCGAAATTAAATTGTTGTTCGTCTTTGTACTCATTAAGATGAATCTTACCAGATTATACTCAAGTCGGTTTTGTTTATAAGAAGTAGATCATAAAATACAGTTGAATCTTTGCTTATTATTTATTTATACTCCGTACTCAAGTAAATTTGATTAAAGAAACGTATGAAGTATATAACTTAGTTTATTGTTGTTTCTAAAGTCTTATATGTGATCAACCACACCATTAACTTGATGGCGTGACATGTTCATACTTGTAAATAAGCAAAACGTGTTTAAAGTTCACTAACGTAGGTTAACGGAACCTAAAACGCCAGTGCATTTATTTGTATAGGTTTAGGTTAGTCACATTTATAATTTTAGATTAGGTACTTTATTAGTTTTAGTCAAGGTACTACTATGGTGTTATAGTTTTAGAGGAGGTATTTCTATAGTTTTATGTGAGGTACTTTTATAGTTTTAGGGGAGGTATTTCTATAATTTTATGAGAGATTTTTTTATACTCCCTCCATTTCTTTTTGATGTATCCATTTGGAATCTGGTGTGGTTTTTAAGAAAATTGGAATATTGGTTTGTATGGGTATAAGTGTAATGATTGGGTGTAAGAGAAATGATTGGGTGTAAGAGATTATAATAAATAAAGGAGTGAGAAAATAATAAAGAAATAAGGTAAGAAAGAGGAGTGATAATGATGGGTGATAAAGGAGGTGAGAGAGTGTGTATATGGGGAAGGGAAAAGAATTAAATATTATGGGTGGGGAAAATAGGTGGGAATATGGGTAGAATCTTTAGGTATTTTGGTAATTAGATAGAAATGTAAGGGTATTTTAGGATAAAATGTATGTCCAAAAATAGAATAGATTCTAAATGGATACAACAATATGAAACGCTTAAAATAGAAACGGATACAACAAAAAGAAACGGAGGGAGTAGCTGTTAGGAGAGGTACTTTTATGGGTTTTAAGAGATGTACTTTTATAAAAGGAGTCTCTAACATGAAATTCAAGTAAATGCAGTAAAACAAGAAAAAGTAACAATGAATACAATGTATAAGTAACACCATCATAGAAAGTCAAGTAACAAAGTCAATAACCTTCTCCATAGCCGTTAATGGTGTGGGCCGCTGGTCACACAGAAGACCGAGGATTATTGTTTATGAGTTACTATTTTATCTTTTATTTTTTTTAAATTATAACATTTCTACATTTAGTAAAGTACTACTTCGTATACTTTTACTAGCGAAAATATCAAAATGTCCATACTTTATAAAGGGTTGATTAAGCAAACGGTATAAAACTTAACACCCTTATGACAAGTTCGTATAAAACTTAGCAAAACGCTACAAATTGGTAGATAACTTGGCAAAACGCGACATTTAACCCTCTTTTTTCTTATCGGGCTGAACTCATATGTTACACTTGTCTACTTTACTATTTCGAACCCCTTTATATTGCCTCATTGACTGCAATATTTAGTTTCCTCTATTTCCCACTAAACACATTGTCGATAAATAAGAGAACTAAATTACAAAAAAAAAAAAAAAACACACAAATAATTAAAAGAAATTGTACATCTACTAATGAAGAGTAAATGAAGGGGAAAAGGAGATGAAGAGTGTGAAAATGTTGGAAATACGTATATTATAACAATTGATTTGAGTATGTATATTATACCAAATTTGAAGTCAAAAATTGTGATGAATTTTGATTTAAGTATTAAATCATTTTAGTACCTGGTCAATTATGGGGTATCAACCTAGTTGTCATTATTCTCATAAAATAACCAAGAACCAATATGATTATGCTTAGAACATGAGCAATGGGTAAGGTATAACTCTTGAATTTTACTTGCCACGACAGATTTTCAAGGTACGAGTACTACTTTTTTAAGTTATAACTTCTCTAGATGGAAAACTACAACCTCTCTTAACTTGGTTATGATTACATGTGAATCATTCCAATTTGTTGTTCTCGTAGAGAGAGTAGTTGGCCCCACTTGAATATTACCAAGCTTGTAGCTACAACTCTTTAATATTTGCAAGCATTTCACGTCCACTATTGTTGTTGCTCTTAACTCATTAGTTAAAGCAGAATTGATTAAAAAAAGTAACTCGTTTTCATCATTTTTCTAGAGTAGACATTGTCAATATTCTTCGAACTTGCATAAAAATAGCTTATTAATAAATGTACGTGGACGTAAATCTTAATCATACTTCCTCCGTTTTTCAAATACTCGCAACGTTTGAAATTTTAGCACTATTCACATATTCCACTTTGACTATTGTTCGTGATTTATACATAGGGGGGTGTTTGTTTAGGAGATGTTTGAGGGAAAAAGAGCTTTTCTGAGTGAATTAGAGGTTTGACCTTTAGAAAAAGCTAATTGAGAGTGTTTGGTTAGGAGAGGATTAGAAGAGAGTTTTGGGGTGAAAAAACTCAATATAGGAGCCTTTTGCAATTAGAGGTTTGAGAAAGTGGATGAAAATAACTATTTTGTCCTATTTTGTCCTATTATTGCCTAAAACTCAATGTTTAGGATGTATTTAGAATGTTCTATTTTAGTTGTGAATGATTAGAAGTTGATTGGGAATCCTTGTTGGTTGTTTTAGGCAGAGAATTCTCTTTAGGCGACTTTTGAAAGTGTTAAAGTGACCTATCAGTTTGTTTACACAAGGTACATACACACCTGTGTGCTTGGAGATGTGTGCATATGTTGAAACCATGTTGTTATATCTTTGAACTTGGTTATGTTGAAATTTACATGTTTAATGTTGTTGGATGAACGTGTTGAACATGGATTTTATTATGAGAATTATAACATGTTAGCGTGGATGATTGATGCAAGCATGTTGGTTGGGAACATTATATTATTTCATATATATATATTGGTTTAATCGATTGATCGTTGTTCCCTTTTAGCATTTCACTACTTTATGAGGGCCGAGGACCTTGTTTAGTAAGTTGAAACTTTATACTCATATCAAGGGGTTGATCATTGTTAAAGGAAAGGTTGAATTAATTGGAATGAATTCTTGATTGACAATTAACTTTGTGATCACTTATTTAATTCCAAGATAAAAACAGTTGCGAATACTTGTTGATTGTATGATTAATGTGATTGTTGAGTCATAGCAGAGTATTAATCTGTAAATCATGTAAAGTGAAACTGAGTAGCAATAGCTTTAGATTGTGCACGTCTGAAGTGACGGACAATCAGGAGTTGGGGTCATGAGTCGCCTATGGCTTTTTCTGGGGCCTGATTGACCATCGGTTCTATTTTATTCAAAAGTTCCTCGATATCGCAGGTCATTGGGGTTACAAAGTCGCGTCCGTACCTCGTCTTCCTTAGTGAAGGCTTATGGTGGACAACTCGGTCCATTGACTATTTCAATTAAAATAATGTTAATGATTCAAAGGTCTAGTCTAGTCAAATATGGTCTTCAAGTTAGTATGTTTTGGTTGTCCTTACTTCTGCTTTATTAGTATCATGTTAGGGTTATTCGTTTAATAGAATCATGTTAGGATTACTATTGTTTTAGTATGTAGTATTCAGCTTTGTTGATTACGTGCTTTGTTTGTGTGTGTTGATCATGGCTATGCCTTATTGATCATGTGATGATTGACCCATTTTGGTGAGCAGTCTCTAAGGGTCAATAAGCATTGTCCATCTGCAGGTTTGAAGATGATGCATCACTGAGATCGGGATTAGAGAGCTTGTATTTAGTTTTGATTTGCTAAGTTGACTTGGGTTTGTTTAATTGAACGTTAAACTTGTTGAACTAGCTACATTGATTTTATTTTCGTTGATTCGTTTTGGGATTAACTATGTAGTTGATTATTTATAAACCTAATGTTATTTTTATGTTTTCCGCTGCAAAATTCTGAATAAGCCGATACGTTTTCACACGGGCGATAAAGCCTTGATAATTTTCAACGTTTTATATAAAAAGGGTTATTTTAGAAAATGGAGAATTGTCGGGGGTGTTACACCAGCATGCCAGCGCACAAGCAACAAGGCCAGCGTTGTTGGCCAGCGTGCATGGGCCAGTGCTGCTGCACCTAGCACACGAGCCAGCGCGGATGGGCCTTTGCGAGCAAGGCCATAGCTAGCCGGTTTCCTTGTTATGCAAGCAGTCAACCATCCCTAGTGTTTTAGGGTTTTGGTTTTTGGTATATTCCCAAAAATTTCCTATATCGTTCTAGCATTTTGGCTCTTAGGGTTTTCCCTATTTCCTATAAATACATGGCCTATGGTCATGAATTAATACATACAATTCAATACACTTTGCCTATCACCTAAAAGTGAGATCCCGAAATCATAAACCTTATTTTATATCCTAGTTGGTATGATCTAAGGCGGATCCAAACGTACTGTGGACTTTATGAAGGGACGACGTTTGACGTTCTAACTTGTTCTTGTTCGGTTCGGGAGCAGCAAGGGAAGACACGCATCACAAAGTGTGTTCACTAAATTATGTTAAATGATTATGTGCATTTAATTTGGATTCTGGCATTTATGGTTTATTCCGCATGACATTAGATTGTTCATAACCTAACTGTTAGATTCGTCCCAATGTGTATCTTCAAAATATCAACTTTTTGTAACTAATATTTTACTTTTATTTAAAAGATAGATAACCTTTCAAAATTGCGATTTATTTTAGAATTGAAAATAAACGTCACATAAGCATTATGGAAAATTCATTTTTTTTTTTAAAAGAACAGTAGCCGCGTAGAGTATATATAACTTCTTCAAATGATAAAACATTGTAAGTTTATCATCATGCATATAGACGTTGAAAATTTTATCATATTTAAAGATAAATTTATCATTATTATTAAGAAAATGAAAAAAAAAAAAAGTTACCCATGTAAAAACAACTTTCAATCCCTCCGCATAACATTTAGACGTTCTTTTGCTTCTTTTAGTTGTTTTAATTTTCTCATATTTCAACTGGCTAATTAATTATATAGTAGATTATATGAATAGTGGCAAAAGTCAAAACGTTGTGAGTATTAAAAAACGGAGGAAGTATTATATATGGTATTGCAATGAGCTTTGTAAAACTTTTGCTGATTGATTTTCTTCTTTCATTCCAGGTTGTTCAATATAGTATACTCTGTATTACATACCAATTATTGGAGGTAAATCTTTTTACTCGGTATAATTAATACAGAGTACTATAACTATGTTTTGGAATTACATTTTTTAGAATTACCGGTTATAATCATACATGTATGTGCTATTTTCTTTCTTATCCTAATTTATTTAGGCGTTATCTCAAAATTTTCCCAATGTATTGGCTCACATGACTGATTATAATACGTTATATCACTACAAGAAATTGTACTATTAACGACGGGAAATCCCGTCGTGAAAGACCAATAATCGTTGATTAACGACGGGATTTCCTGTCGCGAACCCGTCATAAAAGGGGCCGTCGTTAATAGAAATTCCGTCGTAAATCCGTCGTAAACCCGTCGTAAAAGACATTTGCGACGGTTATTCCCGTCATTGTTTGGTTGTTAGCCCCGTCGCAAAAGGCTTTTACGACGGGATTTTTGACCCGTCGTAATTAGGTTGTCGTTAAAGATACAAATTCTTGTAGTGTATATTGTATTTTTTTTTTTGGGGTCAAAATCATTATTTTTAGTTGCTATTTCAGTATTTTGCTATGGTCTTTGTTTGAAACTTAGCTATCTCGTCGGGGTTCGGCATTGAAAGAGTATGAAGTCATATTTTCTATTTATAGAGGCTGTAAAAACGACATTGGTTCGAGGATTCATCTAGCTCAGGAAGCTGATCTCCAACCATAGCACACAAACCCGAAAGTCTCAAAGTCTTCGTAGAACTCGATATGTCCAGCAATCTTTGTGGCAAGTTCCATCGGTATACTACCCCAATATGTTGTTTTTGTCAATGCTAAAGTTTGTATTTTTATTTTATTTTATGTAAATTTTGGTTTTTATTGTTAACAACTATCCAATTGTATAGCTTAGATACCTATTGTGTATTTGTATACCCGTAGTACGCTTAAGAAAATGCAAAACTTAATTATCCAAAATAAATGATATTCCGATAAGTCTCACATTTATCATTGCAATAGGTCTTGCGCGCACAAGGTGTACAATAAATTTATTGTACACCAAGATAACTTTAACCTTTTTTTTTATAACTTTAACCTAATTTTGATTAACTTTTATATTAGTAAAAAAAATTAATAGATAAATATTTTGAAAGGTTAAATGATTGATTTTATACATTATTGAAGAAATAAGTTTTACTAAAATGAAAAAATTTATTACTTAAAAATAGATAACTTTTACATATATAAGCTTAACTTTTAAGCATTTTGTGTTAACTTTTACTTCGGTGTACAATATTTATTGTACACCCATTGTAAATAAGAATTTGTGTTTACCCTTATTCCTTACTACGAGTACTACATATACCATTTAGAATGAATTTTTTATAACAAAAATACCCTAGATTTTTTTTAACACACGTACCACCTTTAAGATAGAGTATAACATGAACTTTATTAGTTGGAAATAAATAGAAGAGAAAATTGAAATATTAGACTATCAAATGATAAATTTTCTCCTACGTATATGATATCAAATAATAAACACTTTTAATTTTTTTTTTTTTTATACTACCAAGCTTAAGCACTCTGGACCCCGTTATAATTTATGTTTTAATGTTTTTTCCTCATATCTATCACAATATGATTTACTATTCATTAGTATATGTAATTTTTATTTCCTATTTTATTTATTTATTATAGGGAACGTATATGAAAAAACAATTCAAATAATACGTTTGATGATTTAATTTGAACGTGATTATTAATATACTAGATGTAAAGCCCGTGTATCACGGTTAAATTCTTTTTTTTTAAATGAGATTTTTTTTTTCAACTTTAAGCGATAGTTAGAACAATGCTTGTTTTTATAAACAATGAGTAGGACAGTTTTAACGGGTCTTTATTTATCTATTAAAATTTTTCAAAATTTATCTATTACTATCTCTTACCTGGTCTTTATTTATCTTTTTTTTTTTATAATTTTCTCTTATTATCTTTTACCGATTTTTAAAAAAATTAAAATCTATCTCTTAATATCTTTTACCGGCTCTTTATTTATCAATTTTTATTTTTCTATTATTATCTTTTAAAAAAAATTCAAAACTTATCTCTTGTTTACAGGTTCTTTATTTATCTATATTTATTTTTCTCTTATTATCTTTTACTTTTTATTTATCTTTATCTCTTATTATCTTTTACCGAGTTTTTATTTATCTATTTTTATTTTTCTCTTATTATCTTTTACTGAGTTTTATTTATCTTTTAAAAAATTTCAAAACTTATCTCTTATTATCCTTTACCGGTTCTTTATTTATCTATTTTTATTTTTCTCTTATTATATTTTATTGAGTTTAATTTATCTTTATCTCTTATTATCTTTTTGCGGATTTTTATTTATCTATTTTTAATTTTCTCTTATTATCATTTACCGAGTTTTATTTATCTTTAAAAAAATTCAAAACTTATCTCTTATTATCTTTTAATGGTTCTTTATTTATCTATTTTTATTTTTCTCTTATTATCTTTTACTGAGTTTTATTTATCTTTATCTCTTATTATCTTTTACCGAGTTTTTATTTATCTATTTTTATTTTTTAATAAATCTAAAATAATATTATTGTTTAATGACATGGAAATCCTACGTGACACTCCGAATGCTCTCCAAGAAACTTCCCTCTATAAATATATACTTTAGTTTAGCCCGTGCGATGCATGGATTTTATTAATTTTTTATGTTAAAATAAACTCCTATAACAACTGCTATATTTTATATATAGATTACATTAGTGTTTAATTTTGAATTGAATTTCATTATTATTATTATTATTATTATTATTATTATTATTTATTATTATTATTATTATTTTAGAGTGTTTGATTTTGAATGGAGTTGTATATATTAGTAATTAGTTAATTAAAATATCCATGTGACACTCGAGTTTTTTAATTCAAAAGTAATTTATATTTTATTTTCCATTGGCTAAAACCTTTAGATTTCCTACGTGACACTCTAATATTTGATTAGTGTTTGACTTTGGACGGAATTTTATTTTAGATTAATGTTTGATTTTAGATTAAATTTTATTTTATATTTAATTTTAGATTAATGTTTGATTTTGGATTAAATTTTATTTTCGATTTATTTTTTAATTATTAAAGTATTTGATTTCGGATGGAGTTGTACATATTACTAATTAATTAATTAAAATATCTATGTGGTACCTAATTATTTATCTACGTTCCACTCAAATTTTTTAATTCAAAAATAAATTAGAAATCTTATTTTTTTTATTGGCCGAAATTATTAGATTTTCTATGTGGCGCTCTAATAATTCAGAAATTATGCCTCCTTTATATAAAGGAGGCATATATATATATATATATATATATATATATATATACATATATATATATATATATGTATATATATATTAGATTAGATTAATAAAAATATCTACGTGGCACTCGATTTTTTTTTAATTCAAAAATAATTTCGAAATCTTATTTTTCATTGGCCGAACCCATTAGATTCTCTATATGGCGCTCTAATATTGGATTAGTGTTTGATTTTTGGATTAAATTGAATTTTATTTTAGATTATTGTTTGATTTTGGGTGAATTTTTTTTTAACTATTAGAGTGTTTGATTTTGGATGGATTTGTATATACAGAGTATCAGTAATTAATCAATTAATTAAAATATATACATGGCACATAATTAATTATCTACGTGGCACTTGATTTTTTTTAATTCAAAAATAAATTAGAAATCTTATTTTTCATTGGCCAAAACTATTAGATTTCCTATGTGGCACTCTGATAATTCAACAAATATATTTTATTTATCATTGGCTGAAACCATTAGATTTTCTACTTGTTGCTGTTATTAGGTTAGTGTTTGATTTTGGAATGGATTGAATTTTATTTAGATTAGATTTTGATTTTGGATTAATTTTATTTTTGATCTATTTCTTAATTATTAGAGTGTTTGATTTTGGATGGAGTTGTCTAGATTAGTAATTAATTAATTAATTAAAATATCTATGTGGCATACAATTAAGTATCTACGTTGCACTCGATTTTTTTAATTCAAAAATAAATTAAAAGTCTTGTTTTTCATTGGCTGAAACCAATAGTAATGCTAGGTGGTACTCTAATATTTCAGTAAATAATACTAATATTATTTCAGATTTATAAAAAATAAAAATAAAAAAATAAAGATCCGATAAAAGATAATAAAAGATAAATTTTGCTAGGAAATATAAAATGATAAATAAAACTCCGTAGAAGGAAGTATATAAGCGAAAAAGTTACTTATCCGGTTTAAAATAATAAAATAGAATGACAGATGTTATAAAATCGATCATATGTTAAGTTATGTATTGTGATTAAAAGACTACACGTATTTAATTCTCATATACTCCGTAAATTAATCAGGATAAAGTTGAAAAAAAAATCTCACAAACAAAAATAAATAAATTTAACTAAATCTAGTTTGACCTAAAATAAGAAATACGGGTCTCAAACGGTAGAAAAAGTTATAATTCGTACTCCGTATATCTTAAACGATGAAAAATAATACTCCCTCCGTCCCGGAATACTTGACCTGTTTTCCTTATCGGGCCGTCCCTTAATACTTGACCTGTTTCTAAAAATGGAAATATTCTAACAATATTATATTATTTCTCACTCCACCCCTATTAACCCACCTACCCCTACTCCATACAAAAAATAATTAAAAATTCAATCCCTACTCTCCCCCAACCCCACCTCTTAACCCACATCCCACTAACTACATTAAAATAATACCACACTATCAACTATTACCTATTAAATTAAATAAGTCAATTCAAGTCTCTTAAACTCTGTGCCGGTCAAACCGGATCGAGTATTCCGGGACGGAGGGAGTAAAGGCTGGACCAACTAACAACATTAGCTTAGGTCAGTTTACAATTTACACCAGTACAAAGAACAATTCATAGTCCAGTTAAAAAACACCGATCGGTGATAGTAAAAATAAAATAAAATAAAATTACAGTTCAAAGTAGGCAACTTCCCAGTGTGTTTCGACCGCGTGCAATCTGTTCACTCTCTCTATCGCCGCTCTCTCTCCTCCCATTTCTCCTCTTTATTTCGCCCCCATTCTTCACTTTTCTCTTCACCCTTCTTCACGCTAAGCTTTACCCTTCTCCAACGTTGACCCCAAAAATCCTCCACAGATCTGATGTTCTAGCACTTCATTTTCACCTCCCAAAGGTTAGATCTTTCACTTCACTTCACAGCTTTTTCTGGGTTTTTCTTCAACTTTTTTTTATTTTTATTTTTTATTTTTTATTTTAGTTGATTTTTGTTCGATGATTTTGTAGATCTGCTATTATTATGCGCTTGGACTGAAAAACCCATGGCGTCGTTGTTGGAAAAAAGCGACGAATCTATTCAAATCAGGGAGGTTTGGAACTATAATTTAGAGGAAGAATTTGGTTTAATTCGAGAAATCGTTGATTCATATCCTTATGTTGCTATGGATTCAGAGTTTCCAGGGGTCGTAATTCGTCCAGTTGGGACTTTTAAAAATATTACAGATTTTAATTACAAGACCCTAAAAGATAACGTTGATATGTTGAAGTTAATCCAACTAGGTTTAACTTTTTCCGATGAAGATGGGAACTTGCCTACTTGTGGGACAGATAAGTTCTGTATTTGGCAGTTTAATTTTAGGGAGTTTGATGTTGGAGAAGATGTTTATGCTAGTGATTCCATAGAGCTTTTGAAGCAGTGTGGAATTGATTTTAAAAAGAATAGTGAGATGGGTATCGACTCAGCTCGATTTGCTGAGCTTCTTATGTCGTCTGGGATTGTGTTGAATGATTGTATTAAGTGGGTTACGTTTCACAGTGGATATGATTTCGGGTACTTGCTAAAGTTGTTGACTTGCAGGGATTTGCCCGAAACGCAAGCCGGGTTTTTCAACTTGATCAATATCTATTTCCCTATGGTGTATGATATTAAGCACTTGATGAAGTTCTGTAATAGTCTTCATGGAGGTCTTAACAAGCTTGCTGAGTTGTTGGAGGTTGAAAGGATTGGGATTTGTCACCAGGCTGGGTCGGATAGTTTGCTCACTTGTTGTACATTTATGAAGTTGAAGGAGAATTTCTTCAATGGCAGCACTGAGAAGTATTCTGGTGTTCTTTATGGGCTGGGCGTCGAGGATGGTTAAGGTTATGCTTGTTTTTAACTCTTTTTAGTTAAAAAGAAATAACCTTTACCAAAAAAACCAAGCCATTGTTGAATTATATTATGTCTGATTTAGTCTGTTGTGGAGTTTCCAATTTGTATTTGTACACAATTTAGTTGAAGGGTATTGTTCTTAAGCCTGTAAGAAGGGTGTCGGTCACTTTGTAGCTTGTGTAGTAGAGTCAATCATAATCGCTGTAACGGAAACCTTTGCTCTTTTAGGAGCACGAGTTCTCTGTAAATTAGAACAGTCAGTTGTTCAACATGAATCTAATCATGCTTACCTTCTTTTCATCAAGCTTTGTCCTTTAACTTATGTTATCTACTTTATTTGATATCCCTCACCCCCCTTTATACAGAGTATTTCTAAATACAATACCTTCTTTTGAACAATTCGTTGATATGGTTACAACCCCGAATGTAATTTAGCCCTAACTTAAATGGTGAGTGTCACAGAATGTTGTTAATAAGTTTGCTCAAGTTCTTGTGCTTAAAAAGTTCATTCTTTAGTAATTTACATTTGTAAGTTAATAACTGCTCCCATTGGCCCACACAATATGATATTAGGTATGGTACTTCCTACAGTTTTTCAGTGTTTAACTTAAATTTTAATTTGTTTGAGTTCTGACAATGTTGTTGCAATGGAGGTGGCGCGACTGGTTGTTTATTGTTCAATACTTTGATCTTAAATCGTAATGACTGTCATCTTGAGTCCTGTTAATTATCTGATTTCTTATTCCTCTGCCTATTTGTTGATATATTGTTGATTAATTGATTTCCTTTGGTATTAATGTTCCAATCCAATAAAAGTCGGTTCTAATATGCAATGCATCTGTTTTGGCATATTTATGCATATTCTAGTAACCCACTTATCAGCATGGTTGAACAAAGCATTATTCTTTGTTCAATTATTGACAACTTTTTGGAAGGGGAGGCGTATGATTTGAGGGATTCGTTTTTCATATGATAGACATTGATTGTGGTTCTGTTTGATCTCAATCTTCTCGGTCTTATGAATGACGATGCTTTCTTTGTTGAATCTTTACTGTCTGTTTGTTGCTCGGTGTTTAGCTGACTAGTTTATCCGATGAAGCAATCTTTTTTGGTTTTTTTTCTTCTTATTTTGTGTTCCTTGCAAATTGTGTTGTTTTCTGTAATAGTGTGTTATTAATTAAAAAGGGAACAGAGAGACAGAACTTTTGCAGGTTAAAGAAAGCATCAATAGAGGTTTAAAGCAAAGCTGTGCTGGATTGCTTGCACTCCCAAAAGTACATTTGTTTCTTGTTGGGTTGGTTAGGGTTGTAGTGTGATGTTATTTTCTGGCACCTCTCTAGAGATGCTGGCTTGGTAAGTTGTCATTACTTTTGTAATTCTAGTGGATTGTGTATCTTTGTTATTACCCTTTCTTGCCCGCCTTTTACTTTTACCATCGGTGTATTCCCTAAGCTGTTTATTGTCTACATTGATATCTCCATCAGTTCAGTAGTCTAGTTGCCTAGTCTAGTTTCTTATTGGGGCCTTTCTCATAAATTATACTTGTAGGAGGTTTATCTCTTTTTGTTGTTATATAAAAGTTGCAAGTACTATGATTTAGCCGTTGGCAATATGGGGATTATGACCTGACTTTCATGCTGTTTTTAAATTCTCTACTCTTATTTTGTGTATTGTTGCTAACTAAACTGTGGTGGGTCTGTAGAGGTTTTCACCTTCTTCTTCAAATATGCTTTCGGCAGTTAATTCTGTTTTCCTGTCTGATTATGTGAAGTACCTTGCAGATTGTCAAGGAATTGAAAGCAGTCATTTGATAGACAATGTGATTCATTATATTGAGGACCCCTCTGCCACCCACATATAGTGCTTGATGTGCTGGGGCTGCTCTTTCTTAACGTATGTGATGCTTCGACTGCTTTCTGCTTGTTTTATTAACCGGGCAAAATAAGGGGATGGTGGCTAGGATCAGGTGTCCGGGAGGATAAAAATGTAATTTGTAATGCCGGTAAGTAATTGATGGACTGATAGTCTGACACTACTGAGTGATATCTTGAATGAATCTTTTGGAATACAGGAGCTAGAACCTTATGAGGAAATCGTAAGAGAGTACGTAATCCGAAGATCAAAATTTATGTCAATAGAAAATGGTGTTATTGATTTCAGATGTTTGCCATACAATCAGTTTTTTGTTTTCCCCACTTCTTGATTCCCTGATAGCTAGAGAAATCCTGAGTGGTTAGGTAATACGGAGTATGCAGAATGTAAAAATGCCTGCTGCTGTTAAGTGCTCACGAATTGATGCAGCAAAGTTGTGTGGTGGTCAAGACTGGTTTCATTAGAGAAGTGAAATTGTTAGACTAGATACATGAATGCAGAAATGTTAGGGAAATTGAGGTGTTATTAGGGCTACAAGGACTGTTTCTTAACTGATGCAGTAATTAAGACGGTAAGGCTACTACGGTAAAGTCTGATCAGTACGAATACACGATGGAAGGCAGTAGACTAAAATTCCTATATCTGATAAACTGCCTTGATCTATCTTCTGCTGTCGTGGAAACGAGCAGTATGTGGTGTGTGCAAGGGGCACAAAACCAGATCGTGGAGAAGAGAAAAGGAGGGTTTTAAATCATGCAGTTTGCAGAGAACATGAAACCTTAGTGGGAGTAGTCACTGTAGTGCTTACTTTTGTTGATATCTGAAGTTCTTGGTATTCAGGTGTTGCTTTTTATTTTTTTGTAGGCTAGTTGATTTCTGCGTGTATTATATGTGATGAGCATTTATGTACTTTTTCTTTTTAATATGAAAGTGGAAGTAATCTCTAGAGTATTAATCTTTTAATTTTCTTGGTTGGATAGTTGATTACTGCCTGTATCATGCATTAGCATTAGCATTAGCATTAGCATTAGCAGTCAACATTAGCTTGTCAACTTGGTTATGTAATGTGTGATCATCTTTTCAACTCACATGATTTCTTCTCCCCTTTCAACTGTCTGGATTTACAAATTGACTGTTCTTTTTCTTTTTCTTTTTCTTCTTCCCTTTTTGTTTGTTTTGTGACGCGGCTTTGATATATCTTGTCAATTACGGAGTGACTGGTTGAGATCTATTTCCTCATAGTGGGTTGTTACTCGTTACACCAATACAATTATGCTGTATAAGTAACATGTATTTCATTTTTTCAATTTTATCAGATGTTTCCAATTAATGTGAATTGTATATGTCTTGAATTTCCTTTTTATTATGTTAGGGTGAAGAGTCGCTAATTAGCTCATATTTGACCAAAGTTACCAACCCTCAAAACTCACAAGTGTTGGGGTGAGTTTTGATTGATTTTGATCGTTGTATTCCTAAAAGAATGCTCGCATATTATACAAAGAGGAACATATTATTTAACTGCCTTTCCTGGTGCTATGACTAGTACCATATTTCCAGCATCATAATACGAATCTGAAATGTGTACCTACAATATTTTAAGAGTGCTTTCACAATCATTGTAACTGCGGCATTAAGCCATCAACTGATCCAATGATTGCATCTTGTCTAGTTTAATACTCCGTGTTTTAGGCTCAATGTATCAGACAATTCTATTTGTTTATAGCACCTAATCAGTTGGCCATAATATATTTATTAATTAGCCAAGAGTCCAATTGAAAAATAATAAACGGTACTTATTCTTTGTCTCTTCAACTAAAATCTTAATTCGTTTAACCCAAATTCTTATATGAGACTGTCCTCACCATCAACTGATGGTGAGACCAGTTCACACTTGCGAATTTAGGTATGTTACTTCTATAGTTTAGTCATGTTACTTTTTTTTATAATTTTAGAAGAGATACTTTTTTTAGTTTAGGTATGTTACTTCTGTAGTTTATACATGTTATTTTTTTTATACGGAGTAATTTTAGGGGAGATACCTTCTTAGTTTAGGTATGTTACTTCTATAGTTTAGACATGTTACTTTTTTTTTTTTTTTAAAAAAAATTTTAGAGGAAATATTTTTTTTAGTTTAGGTATGTTACTTCTAGACCTGTCAAACGGGTCGGTCGGGTCGGGTTGTAAAAATTTACTTTCGGGTTCGGGTTGAATCGGGTCGGTCAATTTCGGGTTCGGGTTTACAAATGCTTGTTCAAGACCCAGAACTTTCGGGTTCGGGTCGACCCAACGGGTTGAGAGATTTTAAAACGCGCATTATATTTTCATTAATTTAGGTGAAAAATATACAAAATATTGGCACAAGTTAACAAATTTTCCTACGAAAGTTTATATTTTGTCAAATTCAATCATAAAATGGCGTATAATTCAAATTTAAATCATATTACACAGAACAATAGTAAAAATAACGTGTCTTTTATGCTTAAATTTTCTCATAATCTCATTTATTACTATAAATACAATGATTTTCAATCGGTCGGGTCTAAAACGGGTTCGGTCGGGTTTTGACCCATTCCTTTTCGGGTTGTTCGGGTTCGGATAAAATCGGGTCACGGGTCACAAAATCTTGTTCAGGACCCAGTAATTTCGGGTCGGGTTCGGGTCGGTTTTCGGGTCGGGTCGATTTTTGACAGCTCTAGTTACTTCTATAGTTTATACATGTTATTTCTTTTATACGGAGTAGTTTTAGGGGAGATACCTTCTTAGTTTAAGTATGTTACTTCTATAGTTTAGATATGTTACTTTTTTTAAAATAATTTTAGAGGAGGTATTTTTTTTAGTTTAGGTATGTTACTTCTATAGTTTAGACATGTTACTTTTTTTTTATACGGAGTAGTTTTAGGGGAGGTACCTTTTTAGTTTAGGTATGTTACTTCTATAGTTTAGACATGTTACTTTTTTTATACGGATTAGTTTTAGGGGAGGTACTTTTTTAGTTTATGTATTACTTCTATAGTTTAGACATGTTACTTTTTTTTTAATGTAATTTTAGATGAGGTACTTTTTTAGTTTAGGTATGTTACTTCTATAGTTTAGATCTGTTACTTTTTTTTATACGGAATAGTTTTAGGGGAGGTATATTTTTAGGATTTTTCATGAAATACCCCCGAATTTTGGCGTAATTCACCAAATGCCCCTCGACTTTCAGAAATTCACCAAATGCCCCTCACAAATGACTTAATACCCAAAATACCCTTACTAATGATGCGCCGTTAGTCCTCCGTTAACCTAATTTTCAAATTCACCAAATACCCCTATTTTAATACTTATTTCACCAAATACCCTTATTCAGAAACTTAATTCACCAAATACCAATAACTTAAAATTACTCATTTTGATGCTCAACGGCTAGTTTTTGTGTTTGAAAATTAGCCGTTGCTTATTGTTTGCTTATAAATACTCTTTTTCTGACGGTTTATTGTAGTTTTCCTATTATTTTGTTAATTTCATATCATTTTTGTCATGAGTTTTCTTTCAAAATCATCATCCACACCCAATGAGTCCACATATGTAAGAGTCCCAAATAATTTTGTTATCATGGGAGAAAATTTGACATCCGAATATCTGATACAACACTCAATCTGAAGCTCCGGTACAACACTAAAACATAAAACACTCCTAAAAACACCTCAAAACGTCGCAACTCTTCAAGAAAATAGCTACTTCTTTTGTACCTTATTCTTTATGTGACCAATTAATTATATTTACCATGCAATCGGAAGGTATTCCTTTTTCAATATGGGAAATATCTTTAACATATGCAAACAGATTAAAAATAAAGCTCTTATTAATTTGATTCTAACGCATATGTTCCAGCTACCTCGGCTTCTATTGCTTCCATGCCACATATTTAACGTTAACTCCCTTTTGTCTCCTGTCTCTACTGCCTCCAAACATCTTTCTTCAATCTCCTAACTTTCTCTCAACCTTACAGTCGAGGCATAAAGGTTTTCCCACTTTTCTTTTGAGGTAGGTCCTATTGACATGGTCAGATTTATGGACAAATGTCTATTTTTGGATTTGAGGGAACAAGAAAAAAAAAATGAAACTAAGGTATGTTCCAAAGCTCATGAACCAGTGAAAAAACATGAATCTTGGCACAAAGATTTGCCTCCAAACTCAAGATTTTCACATCATGAATCCAAGTTGAAATCGAGGTTGTGATAAAAATGTATGTGTTATTGAACTTGATTTCTTAGTTTCTTTACCATTCGGACAATAAGAAAATTAAGGTGTTAGCTTTAGATTGAATTACTTCAGCTTCACTTACATAAGATCCCTTTGAAAATGGGGTTTTTTGGCCTTTTGCTCAGCTAAAGTGCATTGTCTTTACTGGATGAGGCCTGAACTTATTGGATCATAATTGAAACTTACTGAGTGTTGTATCGGAGCCTCAGATGGAAATTTCCTCCCATAATATTAGAAATTGTTTGGGACTCTTACATATGTGGATTCATGGGTGTGGATGATGATTTTGAAAGAAAACTCATGACAAAAATGATATGAAATTAACAAAACAATAGAAAAACTACAATAAATAGTCAGAAAAGGGGTTTTTATAAGCAAACAATAAGCAACGGCTAATTTTCAAACATAAAAACTAGCCGCTGAGCATCAAAATGGGTAATTTTAAGTTATGTGTATTTGGTGAATTAAGTTTCAGAATAGGGGTATTATATGAAATAAGTTATAAAATAGGGGTATTTGGTGAATTTAAAAATTAGGCTAACGGAGGACTAACGGCGCGTCATTAGTAAGGGTATTTTGGGTATTAAGTCATTTGTGAGGGGCATTTGGTGAATTTCTGAAAGTCGAGGGGCATTTGGTGAATTACGCCATAATTCGGGGGTATTTCATGAAAAATCCGTATATTTTTAGTTTAGGTATGTTACTTCTATAGTTTAGACGTACATGTTACTTTTTTTTTTAAAAATAATTTTAGAGGAGACACTTTTTTAGTTTAGGTATGTTAGTTCTATAGTTTAGATCTGTTACTTTTTTTTTTTTTTTAAATATAGTTTTAGGGGAGGTACGCTGATGGTTTCGCGCTCGTCACACCATCAAGTTGATGGTGTGACTGGTCTCACAGGAGACGCGCTGTTAATTTAATACGAGCAAAAGTTGTCACTTGAAAATTAATATTTATGTGCTCACAGCTTGCGTATAATTTCACGATTACATGAAACTTAATATTACCATTTAGTTATTAACAATATTACCATATTTCCTATGGGTACGTTACCCGGACCCTGTCAGACCCTACCCTAAAATTAGGGTATGGGTCTTTATTTTTTAGACCCTATAGGGTAAGGGTAGGGTATGGGCATATGTTGTTTTTTTTAGGGTAGGGTAAGGGTCTTAATTTTTCACACCCGTACCCTACCCATACCCTACTCGCGGACCCTTAAGACCCATATCCTACCCATACCCTATATTTAGACCCACTTAAATTTTGTTATTTTTATGTACTTCACTTTTTTGTAGGATCTTGATGATGAAGTAGATGATGATATGAACGATAACTACTACTAAAGTACTGAATGAATGCTTATTTATTAACATTAATGTTGTGTATTTAAGAATGTGGGATTTTGTAATTTATGAGATTCGTACTTTAAAATGTATTGTGTTTAAGGAAAGACAAGGATAATTTTTGAAGACTAGCTATTTATTTGTTTTAAAATGCCTTATTAATCGTTGTTCTTGTATTATTTTTGCATATTACATATAATTGCATACAAAAAAGGAAATAAAAGTTATAGCTTTACGCGGATCCGCATAAGACCCTAGACCCTACCCATACCATGTCGGACCCACAGGGCTCGGGTAAGGGTGTTATAATTTTAGACCCTATAGGGTAAGGGTAGGGTATGGGTATATGTCAAAAAGTTAGGATCCGGGTCCGGGTATTACTAAACCCTACCCAAACCCTACCCATTGCCATCCCTAGGTACGTATCTTTTAATCATAATATGCATAATGGAACGCAACTCGGCAACTGTAACAACTATGCTTAGCTCAAACAACTTCAACTTCAATATAATAAAACCTAAATCCATGAAGGTTTTGATTATTTCGAACTTATACAATTCTTTTTACAACTCTGATCCGATTATTTTCAAGTTATACATTCTTTTAATAACTCGGGTCCAATACCAATTGAATGCATATAACTTGAGTTCCAATGTTATGTTACAACCAAAGGATAACCATTATTAACTCTTTTTGTATCTCATATTTTGAGATTTTCATAAACCTTTATTAACAATTACTGTCAATTGCATGTTGGTTCAGTGGTGATTGAGACTGAACTTGGTAGGCAGGATATGTGTTCGATCCCCCGCAACAACAATTGGGAGGTGAATAAAACCTATCCACCCACAACTCTCTCCGAATCCGGATTAGCTCTAAGGTTGAACTGGGTGATAACACCTAATTTTTTATTACCAATTATTACATTTTTAGTTATAATATAATTTTTACTTCATTTTATTAGTTTTTAATAATGATGTGCAATGATAAAGAGAAAACATTATGAATCTTGTAAAATGAACTTAACATTAAAATTCTTGAAGCTAGATTCACTGGAGTCGATCTTTGCCCGAATCAAGCTTTAATCGAGCCAATATTGACTATTGAACAACCAAATTCTTGAAACTCAGTTTATTAGGGTAGAATCGTAGATCTTTAACCGAGCCGATATCGACGAGAAATTTCTAAACAATCTCCTTAATTGGCGAAATATGTCAACCAAGTGAAATTATCGATTTTTTTTTTTTATCAATGACTACATTTTTTGTTATAATATAATTTTTACTTCATTTTATTAGTTTTAATAATGGTGTCCAATGATAAAGAAAAAACATTATGAATCATGTAAAATGAACTTAGCATTAAATTTCTTGAAACTAAATTCATTGGAGTCGATCTTTGCCCGAGTCAAGCTTTAATCGAGCCAATATTGACTATTGAACAACCAAATTATTGAAACTCGGTTTATTAGGGTAGAATGGTAGATCTTTAATTAAGCCGATATCAAAGAGAAATTTCTAAATAATCTCCTTGATTGGCAAAATATGCCAATTAAGTAGCATTATTGTAAATATAATGAAATTATATACAATCTAAAAGTTGCATATAAAATCTACCGAGTAATTGATATTAAACATTTGTTTTTTATAAAATACAATGTATATTTATTATTTATTATTGAATATTCAAACAATATATTTTGACAATTTATTTATAAAATATCCCTTAATAGTCGATCATCGAGATTGACTTGGCCGAGCTCGATATCGACTATGATTGAGCAACCAAGGTTCAGCGATATCGACTATCGATTCGAGTATCGATTGAGCAACAAAGATCCCCGGTTTGTTGCACCGTTGTGTCGCCATACCAAAAAATACTAGTCTTCCTCCTCCACGTTCCTCAACTTCTTTCTTTCTCTCTCTCCTCCTACGCAGTTTCCCATGAAACCAGCCCGATTACAGGCCCCTCCTTCAACAAAACTTCAACATTCTTCAACCTCCAAACCCATTATACTAATATTTCCCCAACTTCCGAAGAATCTCCCTATCTCCCTCTTTCTACGCCTTTAACCCCATAAACAACCACCTTAAACTTGCACCCTTTTCTCTCTCCTCTCTTTTTCTGCTGCGATCACACCTTAGAAGCTACGACAACCGCCCTATTTTTTCTGGGTACCCGCCTTTTTCCTCCTTCTCAAGGTATACCATTTCCCCTTTGGTGGCAATCACTAATTTTATTGATCTCCCCTTGAACTTTCAATTTACACATTATTGACATAAATTAGGCCTGATTTAGAGTAATTTTGGTGCTGAATATAAAGGGGTATTTGGCGAATTAGAGGGTTGATTTGTGGGGAGAGAGGAAGGGGTGCTCAGATCTAATTTTGGATCGTCCCTTCCTATGGCAAATAATTGGGTTTTCTCAGGGTTTTTAAAACCCCTTTTTATGTGTGTTGTAGTTTTGCATCTTGGTTGTTTTAATCTATCGTTGGGTTCTTCTGATTCAAAATGCTCAAATGACACCTCTTTAGCCGGTTTTCGGTCCGAATTTGTAATGCTTCAACATCAATTGAGAGGGGTTTTTACCATACTTGATAATTGTTCTTTTAGGGTTAGTGAATTCGATATGCTCCCTGGGTCTGATCATGTGCATTGGTGGGGTGGTTTAGGTGAGAGTTTTGTTAATTTGACGAATGGGTTTATTATTTCGGATGAGAATTTGAATAGGACTTATAGAAATGACAGTTTTGATGTTCATTTGAGGAGTAATGTTAGTTGGGATCAGATTAAAGTAGTTTCTGTTTGGGATTCTCCCACTGCCTCTGATTTTGGGCATGTTGTACTTCATGACTCGGTGAATGGGTCCGAGATTTCAGCCCCCCCAGCACCTGCACCAGTGAGTGATAGTAGTAATAATGCAACAAATGAGAAGAAATGGCGGTATGAACAACCTACGATGTTTGAAAACTGTAAGGTTTTGTCGCCTAAGTATAGGGTTCGGTGGACCTTGAGAGGGGAGGAGAATGTGATTGATATTGGTTTAGAGGCAGTGACTGGGATTCAGAACTACATGGCTTTTGGGTGGGCAAACCCTAAGGCTTCCTCGGGGTACATGCTTCTTGCTGATGTTGCTGTTACAGGATTTACCGAGGAGGGTATGCCATTTGCCGAGGATTACTATATTACAGACTATAGTGAGTGTTCGGTGGATGAGAATCATGTTGCTCGTGGTGTGTGTCCTGATTCATTGTATAATGGGTCTGATTCAGTTAATGATACACATCTAGTTTATGGGCACCGAAAAGATGGTGTATCTTTCATCCGTTACCAGAGACCACTAAAAGCGAGTGATCCAAAGAATGATGTCCCAGTGAATCAAATGGAGAATGTGACTGTAATTTGGGCATTGGGTAGGATAAAGCCACCAGATTACCTCCGACCTTATTCTCTTCCCCAGAATCATGGGGGTCCTCGGTTTGAGACCTACGGATATTTAGTTCTAAATGTTTCAGAGCAAATAAATGATTGTACAGGACCTCTCGATGCAGAGGACAAGGAAGATCAAGATCTTGTGATTGCAGATGCTAATGCGCCGCTTCTTGTTACTTCTGGGATTGGTTTGCATTATCCAAATCCCCCTAATCCCTCAAAGGTGCTCTATATCAACAAGAAAGAGGCTCCACTTCTGAGAGTGGAGAGAGGTGTTCAAGTCAAATTCTCGGTGCAAGCTGGGCATGATGTCCCGTTTTACATAACATCTGACCCGTTAGGTGGAAATGCGACAGAGAGGAACATTTCAGAGACTATATATGCCGGTGGAGCTGAAGTTGAAGGAGTTCCAGCTAGTCCCAAGGAATTAGTTTGGACACCTCACAGGAACACTCCAGATCTTGTTTATTATCAATCAGCATATGAACAGAAAATGGGTTGGAAGGTTCAAGTTGTTGACGGGGGCTTATCAGACATGTATAACAACAGTGTTGTTTTGGATGACCAGCAAGCTAGTTTCTTTTGGACTTTGTCTCAAAACTCGATATCTATTGCAGCCCGTGGCGAGAGAAAAAGTGGTTATCTTGCCATTGGTTTTGGTAGTGAAATGGTGCATAGTTTTGCTTATGTTGGTTGGTTTGACAGTGACGGGAAAGGTCGGGTTGATACCTATTGGATTGATGGCAGAGGTGCCTCCGATGTCCACCCAACAAAGGAGAATCTAACATATGTGAGATGCAAATCTGAGAACGGGGTCATCACTTTGGAGTTTACCCGTCCCCTTAATCCATTATGTCCGAAGAAGGACGAAAGGCCTGAATGCAAAAACATCATAGATCAAACTACCCCTCTGAAAGTCATCTGGGCTGTGGGTGCTAAATGGTCCAGTGACCCCTTGACAGAGAAAAACATGCATTCTGCTCATAGCAGTCGCCCTGTCCGGGTGATGCTTAATCGTGGTTCAGCAGAAGTAGAGCAGGACTTGAGACCGGTGTTAGCCGTTCATGGATTTATGATGTTTCTTGCATGGGGGATTTTGCTTCCTGGTGGGGTACTCACTGCAAGATATCTGAAACATATGAAAGGTGATGGTTGGTACCAAGTTCATGTTTATTTGCAATATTCAGGGTTATCAATTGTGCTGCTTGGATTCCTCTTTGCTGTTGCTGAACTGAAAGGCTTGTTTATTACCTCTTTACACGTGAAACTTGGATTGTCTGCTATAGTTTTGGCCTGTTTTCAACCCATGAATGCATTACTAAGGCCAAAGAAACCATCCAATGGCGAGGCTCCTTCTTTAAAAAGGGTAATATGGGGATACTCTCATGTAATTATCGGAAGATCAGCTATCATTATAGGTATGGCTGCCCTTTTGACAGGAATGAAACATTTAGGAGAGAGGTATGAAGAGGATGTCAGACGGCTTACGTGGGCTCTGATATGCTGGTTTTTGTTTGGTGGAGTGACCATCGTATATTTGGAGTATCGGGAAAAGCATCGTGGTGAAAGAAGCTCGGGAAGAGGCAAGTGGGTTCTGGGTAACGAAGAAGATGATTCTGCTGATCTATTGAGCCCTACTGGCACATATGCTGAGAAAGAGGCTCATCTTTCAGACAGAAATGGCATGGAAGTTCAGTTGGAGCCCCTTAACAGATAGATAGCTTTTAAGACAGCCTGAATTTTTTATATGTTTATACAGACTTGTACTCAATTTTGCCTTGTTTGTGAATTACGTCCAAAGAAAAGTAGAGGAAACGGCTTTTCAATATAGGATCATAGATGGAGATAGTTGACTCCATTTAGAGTAAAAAAAGAGTTTTACTTGCCAAATTCTCATCATGTATACTTATTGTGATTTTTGTTCTGTATACTTAGCTCATGTTGAATGCATAGAAAAATCCACTTGCACTTTTATACTACTAATCTGCAACACATTTGTAAAGATAATTCTCATACTCTCATGTTTGGCAGTTAGCCCTGTTGCCTGTTGGTTGAACTTGAAACAGAAAAGCATTTTCGGGTCAGCAGTAATACAGTGTTATACTGTTATGGGATTAATGTAATAAGAAGTACGTTTAATACGGGCTTAATTTAATAGCCGTACATGCTGAAATGATAGACGTTACAAAAAGTCTTGTGCGCATGAGGTGTAAATAAGATTTTGTGTAGACGTTATCATGGTCTTCGTCATGCTCTTTGGCGTCACATGTTCAATACTGTTATTCTTTCCGACTCTGCTGCTTTGGGTGCGATCTTGTCATACCGAGTGCCTTTGCTTATGGCTATGTCTTGGTTAGTTCAAGACTTGAGAGCTCTAGCCCTCATGGGGTAAACTGTATCATGTACCTCCTGTGATATATAATAAAGACGTCGAATACCCTTGTGACTAACATATTCATTAGCTTTATTAATTGAACACCCCATAATTAAGTTTAGGAACACAATTAAACTTTTTTTTATACATATATATTCATTACCTCATCTACAACTTCAATATGCCGGTCTCCATATATAATTTCTTCAAACATATTGTTACCAAGTTCGTTGATACTACAAACGGCGACCTAGAATGTGTAAATTAGTGATATATGATATACTGTACTTTTTTACTTTTTTTTTATTCGCTTACCAAAACCCAATAGTGAAATGTGTTATAATACCCATTTCGCTAGACCTGATCAAAAGTCGGTTTGGGTTCGTGCCATACCAAAAATTTTCATCCCAACATGTTGGACGAGGCGAAGCATCAACCCAAATTTTGATGCCCAAATGCGCTATTTTCGGCCAAAAGCAACAAACTTTCGGGCCATTCTTGGGTCGAGACAATTTTATAACTGAAGTTTATTTTTTAATAGCCCAAAATTTGTCCAATTTTTTTAAAACGGGCCCAAAATTATGCCAGCAACGGTCAATTTTGCGGTCGGTCCAGACTGCCTTTTACCAGGTCTACATTGTGTAACACAAGTCAACTTACGTAACATTTATTTCTTTGGATAGTTTTTTTTTTTTTTTTTTTGACATGAAATGCGTAGCTTGTATTAATCAAATAAGCGTCTTGTCCGCAAGAACAAGATGATAAAGGTTTGGTGGACATTCCTCCATGAATACCAAGGGCTCTTCAAAGTGAAGGGCTGCCTTAGCTATGGAGTGAGCTACTACATTACAGGTACGTCTAGCAAAGCTGAAAATACAATTATCAAAAGAACTTGCTAAACTAACAATGTCATTGACTACCACCTGTGCAGCCGTGACTTCTTTCCTCTTTCCCTGGAGCATATCAATCAGCAAAGAGCAATCTGACTCCATCTCTATAGACCGTAGTCCTGCCTCAAAAGCAAGTTTCATCCCAAAGCGAACACCTTCAGCCTCCGCCTGCAGGGCACCCATATTCCCTTCTATGTTTCGTCCCCCACTCATCATCACGTCACCAATTCCATCCCTTACAATCATCCCCAACCCGATTGCTCCCACCTTTGGCACAGCTGCATCAGTATTCAGTTTATACAAAGTGCTTTGTGGGGGTTTCCATGTTGCGTTAGGTACAGCTCCTCTCTCTAACTGGTGTTGTCCTCTTACTGTTGCTGCCTCGAACTCCCCTAAGTAAGTCAGCATCTTCGAGCACACCCTCCCAAGATCTTCCTTTCTTTTTTCAAAAACCCATTTATTCCGCATATTCCAGGCCTGCCATACCACCATCATAGCTATCTCCCACATACGATCCATTTTACATAGCTTTGCATACTCCTCACACCACACAAAGAAGTTGCGTTCCCCTTCCTGTGCTTCTAGACGAAGTGGTGACATTCGCCATAGCGTTCTGCTGCCCACACACTGGAGTACCATGTGGGTAATTGTCTCCGGGGCTTCTCCACACTGTGGGCAAATCGTATCCACCTGTATTCCTCTACTTGCCAGGGTTGTCATGACAGGAAGACCCCCTTTGGCCGCTCTCCATACTAAGTTCTTTACCTTCTCTGGGACATTTGCTTTCCATACCCTTCTCCATAAGCTTCTGTCCAATTCGGGGGTAGAAGAACTTACATTCCCAGTCTTGCACTGCATTTGGTAGTGGTAGGCACTTCGTACCGAGAACTCTCCATTCTTTTTACGGGTCCAACTTAGAAAGTCAGGTTGGTCACTTTCCGCCAGTTTAATCTTGCATATAGCTTCCATCTCTTCATTAGTGATGTGTTCCTTAATTCTATCCAGGTCCCAATCCATGTTGCCATCCCCTCGCATATCTGTTAAACACGCATTGCCGTCCGTATTTGCGGGAATTGGTGACAATATACGTCCCCCAGGAACCCCATTCATCCACTTATCTCTCCAGAATTTTATTGTCTTACCATCACCAGGCACCCACCTTGACCCTTCTTTTATGATTTTCCACGCAGACATGATTGATCTCCATGTGAAGATAGCTTGCGGGGGTACTGTCGCTTCCCAAATGGACGTACGTGGGAAGTACTTGCCTCGTAGTACTCTAGCCGCAAATGATTGTGGGTTGTTGGCTAGTCGCCAACACTGCTTTGCCAGGAGTGCTGAGTTGAACGTGCTCAGGTCTCTCATACCTATTCCACCACAATCTTTCGGTTTACACATAGTCTGCCACGCAATAAGTGCAAGCTTCCGTTCGTCTCCCCTTTGCCCCCACCAGAAATTACGGCACATCGTGTTCAGGTTGTGGAGGACACTTTCCGGCAATTTGAAACATTGCATTGCATAGGTGGGAATGGCTTGTGCTATAGACTTTAACAGAACCTCCCTTCCGGCTCTTGATAAGAACCTTTCCTTCCACCCTTTTATTTTCTTCCAAACTCGGTCCTGGATTACTTGGAAAACTACCTTCTTAGATCTCCCTATATAAGTAGGGAGCCCAAGATACTTATCGTGCTCGATAACAGCCGCAAAATTCAACTTCGATTGAAACATATCCCGCATATTGGTGCTAACATTCCGGCTGAAAGAGACTTCCGATTTTTCCATGTTGATCTTCTGGCCCGAGGCTACCTCATAAGAGGTTAGGATGTCTAGTATCGCGTCTGCCTCCGTTTCATTTGCTCT
This sequence comes from Spinacia oleracea, assembly GCF_020520425.1. Lineage (NCBI taxonomy): Eukaryota > Viridiplantae > Streptophyta > Magnoliopsida > Caryophyllales > Amaranthaceae > Spinacia > Spinacia oleracea. Next base: position 105,815,995 of record NC_079487.1, read on the forward strand.
AGTAAACAACAGACTATCGTCTGCAAAAAGAAGGTGCGAGATAGGGTCAACATGGCGGCCTATCTTCACTCCATGAATGGCTTTCTTCATTTCTGCATCTCTAAGAAGGGAGGAGAAGCCTTCCGCACACACAAGGAAAAGGAAGGGCGATAGTGGGTCACCCTGCCGTAGTCCTCTACTTGGCTTAAACCTTGTCGATGGGAATCCGTTAAAGAGGATAGAATACGAAACAGAGGTAATGCAGTTCATGACTAGGCCCACAAACTGGCTGTTAAACCCCATATGCATCATCATTCCTTCCACAAAATCCCATTCGACTCTATCGTATGCTTTGCTCATATCTAGTTTCATAGCCATAAATCCCTTCGAGCCACTTTTCTTCTTTCGGAGGTAATGGAATAATTCATAGGCCACAAGAATATTGTCAGTGATCAAACGACCCGGGACGAAGGCGCTTTGAGAGTCATTTATAACCCGTGGGAGGACAGCCTTTAGGCGGTTAGAGAGGACTTTCGAGATTAGTTTGTACAAAACATTACATAAACTAATCGGCCGATAGTCTTTTGTTGACTCACACACTTTCTTTTTTGGGATGAGGACTACATTAGTGTGGTTGATCTGATCCATCGAGGCCCCATTATTCAGGATGTTAAGTACAAAATCTGTGGTATCATCCCCCACAATCCCCCAAATTTTTTTATAAAAAAGAGCTGGCATGCCATCGGGGCCGGGGGCTTTTAGAGGATGCATATGTTTAAGGGCAGTGATTACCTCCTCCTTTGTGTATGGTTGTGACAGAGCCTCGTTCATTTCATTAGACACTCTTGCCCATACCGTTTCTAGCACCTGTTGAGTCTCCACTTCCCCATTCGATGTGAATAGGGACTTAAAGTAGGTAACAAAAACCTCCTCTGCCTCCTCTTCCACATCCCTCCAAGTGCCACCCTCATCAAACACTCCCTTAATAGTATTACGGTTTTTCCTCATTTCCGCCTTCTTATGGAAGAAAGTCGTGTTTTTATCCCCTTCTTTCAACCAATCTTGTCTACTCCTCTGTGCCCAATAAACCTCTTCACGGTGTTCTAGCTCGTCAATTTCCTTATCCAACATACGAATACTCTCCAACACTTCACTAGATGGGTATGCGACCATTAGCTCCTTCACCTTTCTCCTACGGCTTTCAATCTCTTTTCTGAACTCAATAGACCGAGAACAGCTCCACGTTCTCAATCTACTTGCACACTCCGCAATCTTCTGTTTTACGTCCCCTCCCCCACCAGCCACCCACACTTCCTCCACTATCTCGGCACAACGGTCATCCCTCAGCCACTCCTTCTCGAATTTAAAGCTTTTTCTTCTCCTTCTTCTTCTCGTACTAACAAGGAGCTGTCTTTGAATGTGTATCTTTAGAGGGAGGTGATCCGACTTTCTTTTTGGGAGATATTCTATCTTTGAGCATGGGAATAAGCCGAACCATTCTTCTGTCATCAACGCTCGGTCCAAACGTTCTTGGACATTGCCAGCACCTCCCCGATTGTTACTCCACGTAAAAGGATAGCCTTCATAGTACAAGTCCAAGAGCTTGCACTTGCTAACAACTTCCCTGAACTTATCAATTTCGGCCTGATTCTTTGGATTACCCCCAATCTTCTCACTGTGACATAGGATACTATTGTAATCTCCCACACACAGCCAAGGCAGCGTGTTTTCCTCTCCCAGACCCTCCAACAAACTCCACGTTTCCTCCTTGTGTTCCTCCTCCGGGTGTCCGTATATACCTGTAAGTCTCCAAACCACATCCCCAGCCATGGTTACCATAAAGTCCATGTGATGTAACGAGGATGATTGGAGAGTGAGGTCAAACTCCTCATCCCAGAACATAGCTAACCCACCCCGACGCTGCCTTCCATCTCCCTCACAGTCAACCCCCACAAAATTCTTTAATCTAATCTTTCTTCTCAAACTCTCCCACTCCTTACCTTTTAATTTCGTCTCCGAGAGGAAGACGAAATGAGGATTTTCGATTTTTAATACACCCTTGAGTGCATTTTCTGCCCGAGGGCTCCCCAACCCCCGACAGTTCCATGAAAGGCCAATCATTGATATTCGCGGGGTTGGCTTGCAACCTCCGCTACTTTGCACAAGGACGTGGTGTCCTCTGAGAAAATTAAAGCCCTTGATTTTTTCACTCCCTCACTCCCCTCCTCAATCTCCTCTCCATCAATCTCCATTTGATCCTTCCGTTTCCCGCACACCATACTATCCTCACCCTTCTCCCCCCCTCCTTCTACACACTTTGTTCACCTTCCTTAGCTTGCGCTCTCCTTTTGTGCTGCTGCCTATCACAAAGGCTACCTGACACTCCCCTTGTTCTGCTCGGGGGTTCTCTGATGGCTTTGTATGGTTTGCATTCTGTGGTTCATGTCTTTCCCTCCCCTCATTCTTGTCTTCCACCACTGTAGCCCTACCACCCAAGGAGAGTGTTACTCCCGCCAGTTGCTGCACCACTTCACGCACTTCTTCCTCACCTTTTCCATCCCTCCTCGCGAGCTGTTTTTTCTTTGTTACAAACAGTTTGCGTGCGCATGTGATATTCTCCTCTACCTCTTCTCCATGGTCTCCTTTGTTAACTTGCCAAGGGGATGCCCGCAGTTTGTCACTGTACAGTCTTTTGGGGTTTGTCACGTTCATTGCCTCCTCACAATCTTTCTCGCCATGTCCCAGTTTGCCACATACGTAACAAAAAAGTGGCAATTTCTCATATTTCACAGGGAAGCTCTCTGTTTCACCACCTCTCATTTTCAGCGTGACTTCCTTCTTCAAGGGTTTACGTAGGTCAATCATCGAGCGAACTCTAAGAGATTTGTTTATCCCTATAACATCAGACTTATCTGCCTTGATAAAAGACCCTACCTTGTTCCCAATTACCCTGGCGTTCGCATCATTGGTACGTCCTACCAGAGGGAGATCATATATTCTGACCCAAAACGGGGTGTTGTGGATAGTTAAAAGTATAGTTTTCCCAGAGAATGCCGAAGGTTAGAGATGGAATTGAAGAATTATTATAAAAGAAGCTGGTTCTTGTTCACTAGTGAATATGGCTAATTGATATACTTCCTCCGTCTTTTAATACTCGCAACGTTTGGACTTTTGCCACTATTCATATAATCTACTTTGACTATTCTTAGTGCTTTTTATATAAGATAAAACATAGTCATGTGGGATCTTGTTAGATTCGTCTCAATGTATATTTTCAAAATATCAACTTTTTATAATTTTTGCATAAAAAGAATTTAATATATAAATGATCAAAGTTGTGCATTGTCATGCGTGAAACTAACAAACGTTGCGAGTATTAAAAGACGGAGGAAGTATATTTTTGCAAACCTCTAAGGAATGTGGTGTATTTTTTAAAGTATAAGGGTACACGACACTTTCTTTCAAAGTACATCGGTACATCGCAAAAAACCCTATCTTTAAAAAAAAGTTGGTGTTAATATAAGAACATCTCATAAAGTAGTGCTTCAATTATTGTAATTAATGTTTGATTTTACGCAATTTACTTAAAGGTTATATAAATCATTTTCTTTTTCTTAAAAGACAAAAACATAGAAGTAAAAATACCAACCCACATATCAATAATTTCGATATCATGCCGGAATTCATGTCAATATTATAATTCTTCCGTTTAGAAATAATGGTACCACTTTCATTTTATGCATTATTCTTATACTTTATATTTATTTGACTCTCTTTTTAGTTTTTACACATATTAAAAAATAAATATTATCATATATAAAAAATGATTGAATTAATCTCAATGTCTACTTTTCAATATTTTTTTTTTTTTTTTACTATTCTTCAAAGTAATACTCCGTAGATAACTAAAGATATTAACCGTTAAAATTGTGTATTATCTAACGTAAAAGTAACTGTAAAAATTAATGGTCAAAGTTGTGCGTTGATAAATGAAAAAAAAAAGGTGCTGTATTTATTTATAAACGGAGGTGATACTTTTTACATATAAAATATCAAAATATTCAAATTACCATTTACAAGTAATTTATTTAAAATATAAAAAATTCACTCTACCAATGTCCTAACTTTAACACAAGAAGAGTGAGAAAATTAAACTAGTCTCCTTCTCCTTCTTCTTTTACTCGCCGGAGAATGCAACTCAACTAAACGACTGTTTAAATTTGACTGACAAATTTCTCCGTCGATTAATTTATCGACGGTTGCGCTTGCATTATCAATTCGAAGCAGCTAAATTAAGCCTCTTTTCTTTAATTAAATCTCAAAATTCGATACGTTTTTGAAGAATTAGGGTTTTTGTATCCGAATTTTTCAAGAGCGCAATCACAAACTACAGAGGGCGTTCTTTGTATTGGAGGAACTTCCCAGAAATTGAGCTCCAGAGTTTCTCTCCTCTTTAGGTAAATCACTCAATTTCATACAATGTTTAATGCTTATGATTTCAAATTTTTAGGATTTTGGGTTTTGCGAATTTGTTAGAGAAATGTGATGATGGAGGAGTTTGTTTTGTTTTCAGAAAATGAGCAGCTTGGTGGAGAGGCTCCGTGTAAGGTCGGAGCGAAGGCCGGTATACAACATCGACGTATCGGATGATGAGGCGGATATTCGACATGGGAAATCTGGTCAGCCTTCAGAGACGTTTGAGAGGATGGTCAGAGAAGATATGGTCTGTGACGCTTGATTCTTTGTTACCATTTTATTTCTTCTATAGCATTCTGCTTGCTTTCAGTTTTAGATAGATTGTTTACTTTAGGATTGCTCAAATGTTCTGTTTGCGATACCGCAATAGTGGATCACTGTACTTTATTGCCTTTACACTGACCTTTGTGTGCATGCTAGATCGTGTTCGCCTCTATATGTTTAATTAGAACTTTACTGATACACAAGCTACTATGTTAAGTGGGTATCTAATCTTTCTTCACATCGTGGTACATAAGCTATCATATTCATATTCTTGAAAGGGGAAAATTTTGAAGTTGATGTCTCTTGTCAGTAGCTAAGATATCGATTGCATTATATCTACTTGTCTCTGAACATATCATATTTGTGAAGCAAGGTGTAAGACCGACTGAGCAATAACTAAATACCAGCATATTAGTAATATCACCTAGCGCTATGTGATGACCGGAGTTTAAACTTTTGGCAGCTTGAGTGTCATAAAACTTGGAACCCCCCAACCCCTCCCCACCCCTCCCTACCCTACTTTAATGCATGTATATTTATTTCCTGAACAGCAGGTTGTCGATCCAGAAACCATGCTATAGCTACAATGTAATAAGGTGTGGCAACTAAAAAAAATGACACATTTTTATATGTAGGGAAGACTTTCTAGTTCTTAGTTTGTGTGTACTTCACAAAACACAATGATTTTTTTGTCATCAGATGCAAAAGGTATTTCTTAGTCCCTCCTATTGCTGTCTAGGGGAAGGGACATGCAAATTTGATATAATGCACATGCACGTGTAGTCGTGTACCGATCTCGTTTTTCTTTGTTGTTAGATGCTAATGGTTTTCTTCTAAGGTGCTTGTTTGCAAGTAATGTTTGTATAGCCTCCAACGTAGATATGTAATTTTGTGTGTAGAGCAAAGTTTCGTAGTTTTGATGACGTGATCTGAACCACATTCTGTATGGTATGAGTGTATGACTTACTTTTATGATGACAGGGTCCGTTTGGTAAGAATATGTCATTCTTTGACAGGGGTGCTCTGTTTGTTGGGTATATGATATGTCCTGTGCTTTCTCATACTTGATGTTTTTTAACTGAACCTTTTTTGACATTCATTGTACATTCTCTCATTTTTTATGTCTGTTTTTAAATTGTATGTTTTCTAATGGTTTGCAGAAAGAGGATTCATGCCAATTATGCGGAAAAAGCGGAAATCTACACGAGTGTGAAACTTGTACTTATGCTTATCACCCCAAGTGCTTAGTCCCACCAATGAAAGCACCCTTCCCTGCTGGTTGGCAGTGTCCTGAATGTGTATGCTCTTGCGCACAGTTGAGTTACTTGTTTAAACCTTTAAGGGTATTTTTGCTGAATGAATTATGTGAAATATTTTTGGTCTTGTAGGTTAGCCCTCTCAATGAGATTGAGAAAATACTGGACTATGAAATGCGCCCTACTGCAGCTGAGGATGTTGATGCCTCCACGCTGGGCTCGAAGCAAGTATTTGTCAAGCAGTATTTTGTAAAGTGGAAGGGATTTTCCTACTTGCATTGCACATGGTAATCCTATGTATATATATGCTACCTCGTTGCTTTGTTTCTGGAAGTCTGCAACTGATTTCCACGAAAGATTTCATTGTCATATGTTGCAGGGTTCCTGAGAAACAGTTTTTCGAAGCCTTTAAGACCCTTCCTCGCTTGAGGACCAAAGTGAACAACTTTCATCGACAGAAGTCATCAGCTAGCAATACAGAAGATGACTTTGTTGCTGTTCGATCTGAATGGACTACTGTTGATCGGATCCTTGCTTGCAGGTTCATTTCTGAAAAGTTGTAAATCTTGTGATTAATACTCCCTGTCCCTTAATACTCGTACCGTTTTGACTTTTTGCATATTCACATAATTCACTTTGACCTTATATTATTTATAGTATATGAAAATAAATGTTAGTATATAATATATTGTTGGCTTGATCTTAATATATATTTTCAACATATTAATATTTTTATAAATTTTTATAATATGTAGTTAAAGATATTGGTGGTCAAAGTTGTGCATTGGCAAGCGTGTCTAGTCAAAATGGTGCGAGTATTAACTATTAAGGGACAGAGAGATTCTAACTTTATGCTCTCAATTGCTTCAATTATTTCTATTTTTTTTCCCCATTGTTATGGTTTTCTAGGCTCGGAAAGAAGTCCTTGACATGTGGGGATCTAGGCTATAGTTTTTAAGATTAACATTCTTTCTGTCCAAATATCATTACACGGAGAATCTTTCCGGAATAGGTTGTTAATTTGTTATGGACCTTTAAATGTTTATGTAAGTTAGGCTTCTGTAATTATAACTAAAAAACTCCGAGGTGTCTGATTGTAATTGAGAGTATCATTAGGCAGATTCAATTCCAAGTTTATGTTGGATGCTTCAGTTGTAAAAAACTCCAAGGTTCGAAGCTCAGTGTGTAATGTTTGGAGTCCTAGCGTAGAGGACTAGAGGGCCTGCCTAGAAGGACTATTAGGTCTAAGAGTCTTCAAGTTTTTTTTTTGCTTGTAATGGCTGTCTATAGCATTTGTAATTACAAGTTTGGTTAATAAAATAAATATTACCAAAATTATAACTAAAAATGTTCTGCTGTCAGAGAAGAGAAACATGTGTGCCTCTTAATCCTTTCAATTTTGGCTTTTCATCCTATACCTCTGTTTTTTTATTACTGCAACATGTAGGGGATGCAAGGTATTTTAGGACCCCTTGTGACAAGGAGATAGATAGAGAGAAATAAATGGAGGGACCCATTTGATGAGAAAAGAGACGAACATAAATCATGTGCAAATAAGGGAATGTAACTTTCATAGAAGGGTTACATTGCAATTTAAAAAGAGGAGGATGTGTCTTTTAAACCTTTTGAAGCCTGTTACAGAATGAAAATTATGTGGAGACCTCCACTCTACCAGATTTCATTGTCAAGGGTAAGGCTACATATGTGTACTTGACAAGCCATTTGCTTTTTTACCTCTCTTCAATGCTCGAAACTCTCACAATTGGCATGGGTATGGAACTTATACTTCATATTGAATCAATTGTATGCTAACTGTCATGGAGTGGTCGAGTGTGATACCTCACACCCGAAATTAGTGTCCAAGTTGTGAAATACTTGGACCTTCTAAAATCCTGCCATCCAATGTTTTAAAGATCGGGATTTTACTTTTGGATTGATTGGGCAACTTAGAATTGGATGATCGGATAAAATCATCATTTAACTTTTGCCAAAAATATGATAACATCATTGAATATAGTAACATAATTGAAGTTATTATAATGTATGTAGGAATTTTATTTGAATTGCTTGGATTTCGCAATGTCAGTTGTATTGATTAATATTTTTTAAATAGAAGCATTCACATATGAAACACATCGGTGATCAATTGCATGTAGGAGTGATTATTTATTCCAAATTGTCATTGTAGGACTGGATCGTTGGATCTTTGAATTGTTAACCATATTTGGAACCTTGTATTTCAATTTTATTTTTATTTTCTAAACGAAACTACTTTCACTTTCCAACCAAAGTGAAAGAAAGTCAACGCTCCGCTCCATACTCTAATGCGTAAGCAAATAGGAATTACCATACTTGTTCCAAGTAAGTGAATTGCATTACCTGCAATTGCGGCCAGTCTCGTTAATTTGCCTGCCACGAGTCATTTCTATCTTCATTGTTTTTGCATTTTATTGTTATAACAGCTTTACTAGGTTTATAGGAGGAGAATTGCGCTCCTAGGTACCTACCTAATGACATGGATTTTTTCATATTAAAGATGCTGGTTTTTATCGCGGTAATATAATTTTACAATTCTGCTTAGGATTAGGATTTATCGTGTGTATTGGTATAGTATGATTCTAAGATTCAAAACGAGATTCTAACAACAATGTTGCCATCAGTGGGATATGATGGTGTACTTTTATTTTTTTATTTTTTATTTTTTATGGTAGTATGGAATATTAATTATTGAAGTATGCTTATATACTTAATATTTTGGAAATCTTGTGACCACACCTTTTGGATTTGACACTTTAAGGTGACCGCACTTGCTAATAAGGTGATTTTGTGTCTGACTTGTTCTTCTATGGTTTGTTTGATTTATGCACTCTTCTATTAGTATTTAACTATTTAACATTACCAGTTGTACAGCATAGGAGTAGACTATTGATCACACTTAATTATAAGAAAATAAGAAAAGTGAGCCATTGTTAGTTACCTTTCTGACAGTTCTTGCTGACCTTTTTAATTTCTTCCCCCTCATTCCCTTGATTTTTTAAGCCCAGCCTGATCCATTAAATATTTTCATAGGGAACTCTTTATCTTGTTTGCTTTCCTCCTAGTCTCCCATGATCATGATACACGAGTATTATATGACAAGGGAACAAGTTCTTTATTCTTTACTTCTATCCTTGAATTTGTAGATCAGATCATGAGTGATTATTAAGCTTCATGATACAGGAGTATTATATGACAAGCGAACAAATTCTTTATTCTTGACTTCTATCCTTGACTTTGTAGATCAGATCATGAGTGATTATTGAGCTCGAGAACATGCTTACATGTATTTCTTGCTTCTTGCTTAGGGTCCCATTAAGGTTTGGATCTGATATTTCTCTCCTTTTGTGAATGACTGAGACCCTCTTATTGTTTTCTAGTACATTTTCTGTTACTTACCAGAAGAAAAAAATGCTAATAAGTTTATTTAATTAAGGGTCTCATGTAAGCTCCCTATATGCTTTCGCAATGGTTGAAACTTTGTAAATCTGACCTCCCAGCTCCCACTGCCTCATCAGTGGAAATGGGATATCATTTCAACAATGGAGATTCAGTATGGCCATGGATGTGCTGTACAAGGTCCAACATCTTGAGGATAGAGGATGTAGACTTGTAGAGGAGTTGATATTGGTATTGCACCATCCCGGGCCGTTATCTGACTTCTCCATCTTTGTTGGTTGGGGGTGGGACTTGGACGGAAGAAGATTAGTGGGAGTGAATGAAGAATTGAGGATGCTTCTATCTCATCTGTAGAGTGAGAACATGTTAGCTTTATTATTGCAAAGAAAGTCCGTTTGTCACCATTTAAGTTGTCTACAAGTATTATCATTTATAACGTCCGGAATCTGTAATGGTTTGTGGTTTCTTTTCAGTTTTGTGGTCATAGGATAGATTTTGACATTTCGAATTATAGTACGTACTAAATAATCTCCTTGTTGCCATTTCTGGTTAATTGTTTTATCCAATATGATAACATGTGACTTACAGTTTTTGTGTTGATACTTTGTTTTCATATTATTTGTAATATCTAAAATTCATTTGTGGCATTTATCTATAGAACGTGATTTCCTAATCAAAGATTTTCGTCTGATTTTTTGCAGAGGGGATGATGATGAAAAGGAGTATCTGGTGAAGTGGAAAGAGCTGCAGTATGATGAGTGTTCTTGGGAGTCTGAGTCTGACATATCTGCTTTCGAGTCTGAAATTGAAAGATTTCATATAATACAGGCTAGGCGCCGTAGACATTCTAGTAAGATGAGAAGCCTTCTACGTGATTCAGAATCCCATAAGAAGCCGAAAGAATTTCTACAGTATGA